>NC_054701.1:60033480-60090980 GCF_016097555.1 Gigantopelta aegis | reverse complement strand
TCTAGATTCATTTACACTCTGAGCTTCCTAATAAATCAAAAACTATACATAGTTTTTGATTCATTAGAAAGCTCAGAATATTTATATGTGTATGTATGTATGTATGTATGTATATATATATATATATATATATATATATATATATATATATATATAGTTTTTATTTATTTATTATAAAGCTCAGAATGTAAATGTATATACATGTATGTACATATATAAATTATAAACAAAAACGGAATTAATATACAGCTTTGTTTGTTTTGTTTAAATATTGTGAAACCTCAAATTCGGGCAAAATGATACATACATGTATATTCGGGCAAAATGTGCCAACATGAGACTTTTTCTTACTATGTATTTCCATCCTTCTGCCCTCAAAATTAGTTGTAATCCATGTATAAATGCGTAGTGATTCATTTGCTCCCCCTACAAAAATGGGAGACCGTACGCCTATGAAAAGGTTTCAGGTTAACATATTTTCCCCGAATATCTGTATAATGTTTGCCCGAATTTGAGCAGTTTCGTACGCTTATAATTGTGATAATCAATCTTGCATGTTTATACATGATCTCATTTGTGAATACATAGATCTCAATACATTTATAACTTTAGCACTTATCTTATTTTTAATAAGCGTGTATATTAATTAACAGTGAGTGTTGTATGCAATCAAATGCTTTTTAAAAAATCTACACGAATACAATAAATTCGTATGTTTTGGGTTTGTTTTGTTTTTGGGTTTTTTGGGGGGTTGGGTTTGTGGGTTGGGGTTTTTTTGGTGTGTGTTTTTTTGTTTGTTGTTGTTGTTTGTTTTTGTTTTTTTTGGGGGGGGAGGGGGGTGCTTAAATATATTTGGGCAGTAGCAAACAATGTAAAGTACAGCTCAATAGTGGTAAAACCAGCATATTGTGCTTTCATCTTGTCCTCACACTCTGCAGGCGCATTTGCAAAAAATTAAGCAGGGGGATCTAGACTATAGCAAGCGAAATTTATGTGGAGAAGGGGTGGTGGGGTCGAGTGATGCTCACCTGGAAAATATTTTGGATAAAGAAGAAAATTTTCTTGAGCAAAGAGGTGTTTCTACCCCAAAACCCCCAAATATATATATACTTTTAAAATGGTGCGCGATACAAAACCTGATGTTAAAAAAGTTAATTATATACATGTACCAATTTTTACTTCTACTAAAAATGATTGTCGATTGGCCCACCATTTCCTTTTCTCACACCTCATATAGTATTTTGTTCCAGGATGAAATAAACTGTTAAAGTAGTTATTTTCCCCGCTAATCAGTCCCAGATCTCCTTTTAAAGCTCATCTACGGGTAAATTATGCGCACGACCGCAGGTTTACAGTTAGTGGCGTAGTGAGATGTGTGTGTGTGTGGGGGGGGGGGGGGGGGGGGGGGGGCAAAGGGTCCATGCCCCTCAGTATTTTTTTTTTTTAAACTGTATTAAATTTTATAAAATAATACATACATACATACATATCCATATAGTGTAGGTTGCCCCTCCCCCATATGGATTGCTCCCCCCATCCAAAATGTTGGCTGCAGTCGGGGACATAAACATAAATATTCGAAATGTTGGGGGCAATACACCAGATAATAAGTTGATTTTGTGCAAAAGTTCAATGTTCTGCATTGTATACCTTTTCCCGCTGTTCAACTTCAAAAAGTGGGATGTTGTTTGGGGAGTGGGAGTGGGGGTCTTTTCTTTCTTATTTATTATTATTTTTATTTTTTTTAATTTAATAAAAAAAATTATTAAAAAATTGTAAATATATAAGCGAAAACCGAGCTTTGTTCACTTATAAACCTGAAATAGCGTACACAAGTGTAATGCTTATAGAAACGTTGTGGCGTTTGCAATTAAAGCCCATGTTTAGAATTTAAAAGAGTTTATGTTACTGATGGCTCAGATTGATGAACACATCACTTTATTTTTCACGAAGGAATTTCAAGTAAGACGGGAGATAATTACAACAGTATATGTGAAATGTTTTGAAAATGTGTTAAATTAGATTTCTTGCTTTTTGACGAATACTTAGTGATTGTCATGGTCAGTCAAGTCATTTTAGGACTAAGATTTAGCCTTCAGGTTATATTTAAAGTGTGTTTGTTTTGTTTAACAACACCACTAGAGCACATTACCAGGCTATATAATTTAGCATTTGGGTTAAAAAAAAAAAAAAAAAAAAAAAAAAAAAACAACCCAAAAAGAATAAAGAAAAACAAGACATTACATAACGGTAATTTACATAGGCGTCTGGTGCATGAACCGGTCCTTGCCCCCCCCCCCCCCCCCCCCCCCCCCCCCCCCCCCCCCAGTGAATATTATGTTTCATCCACAACTGATAGGAGAATTATGAATATAAATGGCCTCTCCAGTTGCTGGCATCTCCCGGTGCGTATTATGAAGTGATGGGTCACATTTCCATCACGCCATTCCTTACCTTTTGCCTTTGCTAGTTGTCTCTTCTGACGGACCAGGTCCAAGACACCAGCCTCGGCTAGCGCTAGAGCACACAGAACGACAACAACGAACACCTTCATCTGAAACAAACAGATTAGTCGTACAGAAAATAGTATTCGAAATTACTTTCTACTAAACCATATTCACTTACACTTATTAAACCAAAGCGACAAAAACAATTATCACATTCAGCATCGTATATGATGTGTATGCGATAAAGTTCAAGGGATATCTTAAAACAGCCGACTTAATAGAAGAAAAAATAAATTCACTACAAATACAAATGATCAAAATGTTGTTGAAATTCCACTGTGGTCACCAAAGATTTGTATATTTTTAATGTAACAAACTGGAGTAATATATCTATATAACATGGGTGTTTTTCTATTCAATTTTGTAAAGAAAGCCTACTTTTTGCAAAAAGCGATTCTTTATGGAAATTAACAAGCGAAGATATTTATGATTTTACCCAAGGAATCTTACTTTTTGTTTAACATTTTAATAGATATTATTGTATAACTGTCGAAATTTTCATGTGTGTTAAAATCCATATTTTATTTAAAATCCATAAAGTGTGTGTTTTTGCTTCATGCGTTTTGCTAGTATGTCACCAAAGTATACTGCCTTTGTGTAGATTTTTTTTATTTTACGACAAAGATGATTTTGAGATATCAATAATTAAACGAATAACTCAATAAAATAAACAAATAAATGCGTACAATGCGTGTGTACTGAATCACAAAAGAAACGCCACTATTAAGTTAGTTTTCTTTAATTTATTTTAAATTATTCAGATTGAATCGTATTAGTGTTTGTGTCTATTAAAATTATCAATGTCTTTTTGAACATCACAGGTCCATTTTGTCAGACTATTTATCGAATTAATTTCATCATATTCCCGTAAAAATATATATCATAATGAATTTTAAAGGGAATGCTGCAAATGCGTCTTACCTTAACAGTTGAAGGATACAAATCCACACAACATTTCGAAGTAAATAAATTTTATATGATCTTCCAGAAAACCCCTGGGGGCTGTGATCTGTCTCTGGTGTGACGCATTGACCTTGTAGATACCTCAGCTCCGATAAAATGGAGACACGTGTAATTAACGCCTGCGATCACATGGGTACTTTGATTAATTATTTGACTGCTAACTTCCTATATGGTAACATAGGCAGCGTGAACATGACAAAAACACGCAATATCTGTGATGTAACTTTAAATATGGCTATACCATTATTAAATCTGTGGGGTAATTTGGACGTCAAGCATTATGACTGACCGATTTAATGTATTTCTGTCTACAGATGTTAAAGGACCACTGTGGTGGACACGACTTCCGCCTGGTCAAAATGTCTGTCCTGGACAAAGAGAGGGTGAGGAAGGGGTATGAAGAGACAAGTATCATATTTTGAATTAAAATTGGTGTTATATATATACATGTATATATATATATATATATATATATATATATATATATATATAATGTCTGAAAACTTTAAATCGGTATTGAAAACGTAGTACAAGTATTTATATTAAAACAAATGTATGACGATTTAAAGCAACGTTATATAGTTAAAATGTTTATCTTGAAACTTAATGGCATCTGAAGCTAGCTGTGTGACTATCAATCAGGGCTTTCCTCTTCCCTACAGAAAAAAAATAATAATAAAGAAAAAACCCCGCCCAAAACAAAATAAGAAACAAAAACAAAAATAACAACAACAACAACAACCCACAAAAACAAAAACAAACACAACACACACAACCACAACAAAGCTTCGCATATACGTTTTAAATAATTAACGTTTTAGGAGCTGTTCACAAATATCACCATTTTCTCTAGTCTGTTGTGGAAGATGGAGGGGGGGGGGGGGGGGTTAATGTCAGCCTACACATGTAAAAAAACAACAACCCACCAAATGTCCAATGCAAAATAGACATTTTGGTGTACAAATAAATTGCGTTAGTATGCATGTGTGTGGCTGTGTGTGTGTGTGTGTGTGTGTGTGGCTGTGCTGTGTGTGTGTGTGTGTGTGTGTGTGTGTGTGTGTGTGTGTGTGTGTGTGTGTGGAGTTACTTTTTGGCCACTTGTCAAAATGTTGATCATTGTAATAATAAATAGGGCCTACCGGGGATGTCAGGTTGTTTGACATTGAACCAGTTCAATATTTGCCACGCTGACATTAATTGCTACTCGTTTTTATAATTATATTTTTATGCATATTTTATTTTAATAATCCCTAAGGCCATTAATATTGATGAAGTACCTACAGGGAGAGAAGGAATACACTGCCCTGTCACTTTTTCATGCATTCGAAAAAAGAAGTAAAAACAAATTTTATTGGCTTTAAATTTTGGACCCTAATGTGGTGGTTGTTTCGTTTTGCCATTGCATGGTGGTAAGACGCCTTTTAATTAAAAAGTGGCAAAAGTTAAAATAATCCAAATACTAGTACACTTTAAAACCAACTAATCTGTTTTTCAATTCAAAATGAATGAATAAAAAATTTAAGAAAACAATGAAAGTGAGTCCATGTTGAACATTCTTCCAGCAATGGACTATTTTCATCTTTTTAATAGTTTCTGACTCGCCAGTCAAGCCAACAAGCCCCTTCTGAACAGCAAACGGTGATAGTTTGATAGTTTTGCTCAAGGCTTCGTCAACTGGTGGCCAGGATTCAGAAGTTAAAACTAAATTTTTGTTTTAATGTTCTTGGATTCCTCATCAGTTAGAGTTTAATAAAGCACATTGATTTATTAATAATAGACTATTGGATGTCAAACAGTTGGTAAATTTAACATATAGTCTTAGAGAGGAAACCCACCACCCATTAGTAGCAGTGGATTTTTTATATTCACCATCCCACAGACAGGATAGCAGAAAGCACGACCTTTGATATACCAGTTGTGGTGTAGTGGTTGGAACGAGAAATAGTCCAGTGGATCCACCGACGGGGATCGATCCCAGAGTGACCACGCATCACGTAAGAGCTTTACCACTGGGCTACGTCCTCCGCAACAGATGAAGAGGAATCCACAACCTCGGTGTGGACCCTTTTTAAGTCCCATTTGAAATTTGGGATTTGTTTTTACCCATGTTATGAGTCATAAAAGTTCATCAACCATGCCCCCACCCACCACGGAGTCCGACAAGGGGACACGAAGCTTTGGATAACCACCAGACAATCAGGTCAGGGATACATAGTTATTGGTTAATATATTCAGGCAATGATTTTTAAAATCCCATAAAAAGTCATCGCCCCAAGAGCAACAAATACAATATTTGTTCATGGCTATATATACTCTTCAAAAAAAAGTAGCGGAACTCTACTAAAAATTTACAATTGCCAAAATTGTAAGGTATATTAGCTGTGGGGAATGGTTATATGATAACAGTGAATTAATTAGGCAAACATTACAACCGGTAGTTCAGTATTACAGTAGGATTTATGACCACCAAAGATCTTGAAGGACGATTGGGGTCAGAAGTGAAATTTGAAAGTTGACGTTTTTTTATCAGTAAATCGCAAATTCAAATAATAAAAATGACTAAAAACAAAACAATAACAACTGTATGATCAACAGAATGAAAAAGATTGACAGAAATAATCTTCCACAGTGATATATCGACCTTCCTGGAAATTGTCAAAATCGAGAATGACATCTCGCGCACGTGTACGGGGCAACTGTGTGATGCACGTGCAAACTAGGAAATGTGCTTAGGTGTGTTAATAAACAGACCTGAACGTTCTTTACTAGGATGTCTGTGGTAAAAACGTATGTTCGGTCTAATAGTTGATATTAACATTAATATTTCAGGTTCCCCTACTTTTTTTTTGAAGAGTATATATATATATATATAAACCAAACAAAAGGTTGTTTGCTCTGGAGCTTGGCGTAACAAGCAGATTGATTAGGTCGGACCTCCCTGACCACCTGTTTAGCTGACCTCCAGGCCAAAGTGGTGTGTTGCCAGGAGTCATACCCGTAGGTATGCCCCAAACATCAACCACCAGGATTCCAACATCCAGTTTTACGGGGCGCGTCTCACGGCTAACAATGTGCCCCAAAAGGGGGATTGTGCTGTATTAATTATTCTCATAGATAATGTTACACCCGCTACCGACACTTCATGAACTGTTATTTTCGATTAGCAACAAGGGATATTTTATATCATAATATGCACCATCCCACACAAAAACAGGATAGTATATACCACGGCCTTTTTTATACCGATTGTGAAGCGCCTAGACCAATCGCATATCAGACGAGCACATGACCACTGGGCTATGTCCCCCCACACCCCCACCCCACACCCTGAGACGCCATGTCGGTGCCATTGGAAGGTATAGTCTTCAAGGTCTCCACGCTTTATACCCGCCACTGAAGTTTAGTATCACAACAACACTTCAGATTCAGTAACATTCGCGCCTTTTGGATGATTGATTACATTTAAATATGGAGTCAACAACGAAAATTAAAAAACAAGGAAACAAATATATAACAAGAAAGTAAACATCAACGAGGAACTAAATACAGCCAACTTTATATTTATTTAATTGTAAATTATGTCTGCATAGAAAGTTTACCCTGGAAAGCTATAGTGCAACTTACATTATAGTTTATTACCTCATAGGGGGTGGTGCATACTTTCAACGTGTCACCTATGTGACCTTGTGTTTAATGTAAATAGTTAAAGTTTGTTTTGTTTTACGACACCACTAGAGCACATTGATTTATTAATCAACGGCTATTGGATACCAAACGTTTGGTAATTTTGACCCACTACATTTTTAAATTAGTAGTAAGGGATCTTTTATATGCATTTCCCCACTGACATACCACGGCCTTTGATATACCAGTCGTAGAGCAAATAAAATAAACATCAACGAGAAATTACAGCCAAACATATATCATTACTCTGACTTTAATTTATATTTATTTTAGTTCTATCTGTATTGAAAGTTTGCTCTGGGAAGCTGTACTAGTTTATTAGGAAGTTTTTTTTTTTTGTTTAACGACACCACTAGAGCACATTGATTTATTAATAATCGGTTATTGGATGTCAAACATTTGGTAATATGGACATATATTCTTAGAGAGGAAACCCGCTACATGTTTCCATTAGTAGCAAGGGATCTTTTATATGCACCATCCCACAGACAGGATAGCAAATACCACGGCCTTTTATATACCAGTCGTGGTACACTGGCTGGAGCAAGAAATAGCCCAGTGGGTCAACTGACGGGGACCGATCCCAAACCGACCGCGCATCAAGCGAGCGCTTTACCACTGAACTACGTCTCGTCCGTCTTATGGAAGAAGTCACCGGAGGTGCTATTTGGCATAGGATCCATTGGGTTATTTCTCGTTACAGTCGGCGCTCACAAGCTTGTAGTTGTATTATATACTGGTTAGCTACCCAGAGAGAGGGGCATGAAGGTCACGACCCCTGCAATGTTACATCTCCCCCCCCCCCCCCCCCCCCCCCCCACTACAGCCTTTAATATTTTGTGTCGCCCCATAACACGATTTGATCTCTGTTATCTGCATCTCTTGTCAAGCCAGCTGACTTAATACTGGTAGGTACTGGGTTCGCATATCACTGTACCGGCTGCGACCAAGAATGAATTTCATAAGCTCAACTTCTCTGTCACTGACCACTAACCGTCAATGATTAACCCCTGCACTGGACAGAAACCTTAAATATATACCCAGGGTAACGTGCTTCTAGAATCTTAATTGAAAAATCCAGTTAAACACGAATATCTTGCTAATGTGAATTAATTGATACTAAAATAAAAATTAATTCTTGTGGTTTTTGTTTGTGTTTCATTTTTGTTTGGTTGTTGTTGTACTTGTTATTTTTGTTTCAGGGTGTGTGTGTACATGTGTGTAAAAAAAAAAAAAACCCTGCTCTTTTAGTGAATTCTCTATGTGAATACTAGTATACAAAAATAAGGTCTGAAAGACTTACCATGAAAGTAAACAAAACAAAAAGTTGAGAGTAACGATACGATATGTAGATAGTTTCAACATAGTTTTTATTTATTACGAAAGGGACATTTTTATATGGTCATGAGCAAAATAAATAGAGAATAAAATAAAATAACTCGGTAGCAATTTATGCCCCTCGTGTAATAGTCTATAACGCTTGTAATAAATGAAACTCATAGAGTCTCATTTCACTCGAAATTTAAACTTGATAATACCTGGTTATTTTAACTTTTTTCTTTTTATTTAAACATATAATTCTGATCAACTAGTACAAAATAGGGTCTCACTACACAGATCACTTCCGGATGAGAGTTGATTGATCACGGTCCACTACAGTTCCTAATTGTGGCACATGTTATGGTTCACATATTCACTTCTAGGAAATGGTGAAGAATTAAAACAATATGTATGTTTAATGGTAAGCCTTGTGGCTGTATTTTGCCCATGTTATTTTGTAATATTGTGCATCGACCTATTGGGACATGGGTATATAGCGCAAGTGACAGCCGGAGTGAATCGGTTAATGAACCACCTGTTCGGACCGGTACCACAGCCAGATGCGGTCATATAGCAAAAAAAAGAGATGGAAATGTTCACAATTTTGGAGTGAATATAAATGCTTATATAATGTATGTTCGCAATGGTGTATGTTGTTAGTGCCAACGAGAACCCGTTCTATGGGCAATCTTCGCTTGAAATTGGGCAGTTTAACATGGGTTTCAATGGCAGATGACATCTGTGTAGTGAGACCTAGACTAGCTCATTCCTTCCTTATGCGGTCTGTTGAAGAGGAATTTACATCAACGACAAACAGTAATGTCTGCGCCCTTGGAACTTGAATCGTGGTAAATCACCAGTCAATGTTGTAGATTCAATTTCCTCTATGTTCACGTTTTAATATTGGTGTGGATTGAATTTCAGCTTTCTTGTCTAACGTATATAGATAGATAGAGAGAGAGAGAGAGAGAGAGAGAGAGAGGGAGAGAGAGAGAGAATTAATGACTGGGTGACCGAGTAACAACTTGAAAGTGAGCAGGGATTGAAATAATGTGAATGATTATTTTATCCCTAGGAAAGATGAGAGAGAGAGAAAGAGAGAGAGAGAATGTTAACAAATAACATTATAACACACAGAATCATCTATAAATAAAACAACATATTTTATCCAAATAAGCCCCTATGTGGTACGGTTATAGAATATGTCCGCCACCTAAATACAACCATTTACTATAGGCCTACACTAAATAACGAATATGTAATTTTCGATAATTTTAACTACTCTGACGATTACTAAAATAAAGCCAATAACTCGAGTTAATTTCCATTTTATTTTATTTTATTTTAGGAACTTTGCGTTATTTTGTGTTTTATTTCAGGAACGGTTAGGGTTTAGTTTGTTTTAGGAACATAGGGTCGAGTGATTTTTTGTTTTACTTTATTTTAATTTAGGAACTTTGTCGGTCGATTGTTACAGAGGAGTGTTGATAGCCTACACGGCTACAGAGTGATTATGGTTAGCAAGGGGGGGGGGGCTGCCCCCCTCCCCCAATAAGTCTTAATGTCCATATTTTTTTATATTATTATTTTTTTACTAAATAAATTATTTTATTTTATTTCTTTTTCCTCCGCAAAAAACCATGCCCCACTTTTTTTAAGAATCCCCACCAAAAAATCCCTCTTTTTACAGGTAGTACTAAACCAAATAACTTCCGGCTGGGTCAAAGTTCGAGGTGCACCGAACTTTTGATAGAGAAGTGAACACCACAAGTCCTGTGATTGGTTATAAATGTGAGTGTGTTGGTTGTAAAAAATAATAGTTTCATCTGGGTAAAAAAAAAGTGCAATTTTATTTCATCTAGTACCAATGTGTCAAGTAGCCTTGTGCTTGAAACATGTATGGGGTACCTGTAAAAAAAAGTACTCGAATTTTGTGCGAAACTAGGGTAGTCATAGACGCTACCCGTTATCTCAGAAACGAGCAGCTTGACCCCCATTTGTTTCTGATTCACTTTAAGTGTAAGGGGTGGTAGTATTTATATCCGTGGCGTTTATGTCGGTTGATACGTTGCAGGTAGGAGTTTTAGCCACATATGTTACTATTGTCGTCTATGGGATTTGATTTGGTAGTATACACCCTATAGCACATATTCAGTGCATAATAAAAAATATTATGATTTTGTCATTTTATTTAATTAAACTATACTGGTTGATTAATTAGCCATCACTCGATCATGCAAGTTCACAATGACCTTGACCTTGACAATAATCTCTGTACATGGCTCTGAATGGAGTTTGAATCAAAGTTAGCACTGAAGAAAAGTTGGTTTTGGCCTATAATTCATACTGTAAAGATTTCAATAATTTCTTTTTACATGGTATTTGACTTGCCATATACAACTGCTCTTAAATATGGTATTATATATAGGCAACCTGAACTAAGATTTTAATAGCAATTTATTTTTATATTAAAAATAGCATGTGCCAATAGTGGGTTAATGTCTTTAGTTTCCATTAACATTGTTAATTATTTATGTATGAAATTCTGAAAACTCAAATTTGTAAAGAAGTTGATTTTTATTGTCATTTTGACATATTTATAGGGTGCTGAGTTATATTTTAGACAAATTTGTAGTTTTATGCAAAATTTTAAGTAAATTTGAAGAAAAACTTTACCAAAAACATAATTAAATTTGTTGTCACTATTGTGCCTTCTGTTCTTATTTGTACATAACAATAATGTTGTTAAATATATCCTTAGATCTCCAGATCATTTTTTTCTTCTTAATAATCACTTAGTTAGCTCTCATGAACAGCATTTTGAGTTTATACTAGATTCAGAACCAATTTTTTCAGATTTGATTATCTGCCTTGGATTAAGTTGATAATTTATTTTATTGTTAAAGCTGTATTACCTAATGTTACTAGCTAAATAAAATGCTGGATTACAGATTGTAGGAATACATCTAATGTACATATTGTATTCATCCGGATTAGAAAATAATGCAAGAAAATAGATGTTCGGGTAATTTTGTCATTTAAAAATAGTTTTTTTTTCAGTAATTAATCAAAAATAAATGTGTTAAAGCTGCATGATTATTCCAGATATCACAACTATTAAAACCTCCAACTACAGTAGGCTATAAATAAAATATAGTCAGGAATATTGGTGGCTGCCAATAGTTTTGATAGTTCATTATGAAAATCAGCATGGTCGATGGATTTGAATTTCCCACACCTGGTAACTTGAAGACACCCACACCCAGCATACAGGATTTCCTCCCAACACTAATGTTCAGGACATTAAGTCATTACTTCATACAGGTACAGTCATGTTTGTGTTTCCTTCCTCAGGCAGTGTATTTTTTTAATACTGATATTTCTTTGATATGCCTGTTAAGGTCTTCATAATCTAGGGGTCAATCAAGTGCATGTGTTTTAATGGAATTCTTTAAAGGGTAGAGGTACTCTGACTATCTTTGTTGTCTCTACATATATACCTGAGTACACACACCCAACTGAAAGTAAATATCTTCAGGAGTTTTATTTTAAAACATTTTGTTGTTTAATATGACATATTGCATTTGTACAAAACTATATGCAATATATATGCTTTTTTAGGTGTACATTATATTAGGTTGCACTGTAGAAACAACAGTTTCAGTGAGGATGTCAGTTTATGTCAGAATACACCAGATCCTGGTTGTCATAAAGACACATAGCTGGACACTTTTTGAAAAATGTATGTTATCAGTATAGGTAGTACTAAACCAAATAACTTCCGGCTGGGTCAAAGTTCGAGGTGCACCGAACTTTTGATAGAGAAGTGAACACCACAAGTCCTGTGATTGGTTATAAATGTGAGTGTGTTGGTTGTAAAAAATAATAGTTTCATCTGGGTAAAAAAAAAAGTGCAATTTTATTTCATCTAGTACCAATGTGTCAAGTAGCCTTGTGCTTGAAACATGTATGGGGTACCTGTAAAAAAAAGTACTCGAATTTTGTGCGAAACTAGGGTAGTCATAGACGCTACCCGTTATCTCAGAAACGAGCAGCTTGACCCCCATTTGTTTCTGATTCACTTTAAGTGTAAGGGGTGGTAGTATTTATATCCGTGGCGTTTATGTCGGTTGATACGTTGCAGGTAGGAGTTTTAGCCACATATGTTACTATTGTCGTCTATGGGATTTGATTTGGTAGTATACACCCTACAGAAGGATTAGTGGCGGACAGATTCTATAACCCCTTATGTTAGGATAAAAAAAAATGTTGGTAAGTTCTAGTAAGTGTGGATATGTTATGGGGGTAAAGAGTGTATTTGATTAAATCATTTTGTATTATAATACCATGATATAGGCAAACATGTTCGCGAATAAAATATATGTGAGAATCATAAACATGCTGGTAGGACTGCAAATTACATTTACATGCTTACTTATTTCTGATTATATAGCAGAGAATAATGCCTGTAGATATAAAACCTTTTGAGCAGTTCTTGTTTCCGATAAGAGTGTTCACATCTCTGACATATTTACATTCAAACCCTGATTACCCACCATTTTTGGCTTTCTCGGCCCAATAATAATAAATAAACCCTTGCTTTGGATACAGTCATGTCTGTCATGTGATTGTTGTAGGTCTGTGAAATCAGCCATACATATGTATTGTAGATTATATTCTTTGCAAACCTGTGGAAACCACCAATAAAGATTATTTGGTTTGGTATTAGGGTCTCCATGAGTACTTGGACACGGGCCGAGTCTAGCAAAGACTCAATTCCGTTCACAGGACTCGAGTACCCATACAAGGAAGAGCACTCTCAATGTCTCATTTAATAAATAAAAAAAGTTAACGTCATTTTGCTATATATATATGTTTGCCTCCGGTTACATTATAGGGCTATGAGACATTGAGGGAAAACAAAAATTGAATGTGTGGAATGCATCCATGTTCAGCACTGGAATTAAGATGTATAATGCTCAGGTCTGGGTCAAGTTTGACCCTTGAGTACTTGAGTCCAGTATTTTGGACTTGTAGAGGCCCTATTTGGTATGTATTGTGCATTTTTCAGTCTTCCCATTAATAGGCCCATTGTACCATTTCTTGTTCCAGCCACATTGGTATATACATCAAAGATCGAGGTATGTGCTATCCTATGTGTGGGATGGTGCATATAAAATATATCTTGCTACTAATAGAAAAATATAGCGAGTTTCCTCTCAAACCACACGTGTCAAAATTACCCAATGTTTGACATCCAACAGCCGATGATTAATAAATCAGTGTGCTCTAGTGGTGTTGTTAAACAAAACAAAATTTTAAACTTTTTTTAGTCTTCTGCATCGTGTGGATGTGTTCGATTGATAACGTGTCTCATGAAAAGAAGTTTGGTCATTACTATTTTATTATTGTAGCATACAGTCGCGGAAAATAATTCCTCCCAAAAATCTAAAATGAAAGGTCAATAGCAAATTAGTTTTAGCAGCTAAATTGTATTCATAAACGGTATTATGTTGACTCACTTATTTTGTATTTCATTTTTCTACTTGTTGTTTTAGCTGGTGAAGTGAAAATTTCCAGACAATCCACACACACCTGTACAAAAAACCCCAGAAACCTGAGCATGTCCTTGCATTGACGGGACAATGGCTTGCAAAGAACAGCAGGACGTATGTTACTTTAATAACACAAACACACTACCGGTAGTCTGTTATTGGCCAAACAAGTTCTTTTACTGGCCTTGGTGGTGTGGTGGTTACGCCATTAGACTAGGGATGTGTAGATACTGGGTTTGCAGGGTTCGAAACTCACCAAAAAATATGGTGGCCCATAAATAATAATGCATGTTGGCAAATTATGGTAAGCGAACCATGAGCAAGATTTTAATGTGGAATACAAATATTAATAGTGGCTCATATGTATAGCTCTAAAGAAGATAATATTATTTGGGCGACTAACATCATAATTTTTTTAATATTTGAGTCACCCATACAAAACATTGCTTGTATTTGGCGACCTGGCCACAGGCCATTTTGAGCCCTGGGTTTGTGTTCCTCTTGAGGCAATGGAAATTTTTTCATACCAGTTCTGGCTTCAACCCAGAGTGAGTGCGCAGCTAGGCTCAATTGGCAGGTGTACAGCCACATACACTGAGTTTCACCTACTTCATTGGTGCAGTTATGGGTGTGCCACCTGAGTGTCAGACCCCAATAAGAGATGATTACTGGGCAGGAACTGCTGGTTCTGTTTACTCTAGGCTCAGGTGATACCGAGATAGCTCAACTGGCAGCAAGCATGGAGCACAGCCCTGTCAGGTTGTCCCATACTTCTTCACCATTCATCTTACCACCATCATCTGTATGTGTTTGGGGCGGGATGTAGCTCAGTGGTACAGTGCTCGCCTGAAGTGAGATCGATCTAGGATCGATTCCCGTCGGTGGGCCCATTGGGCTATTTCTCGTTCTAGCCAGTGCTGTACAACTGGTGTAACAAAGGTCGTGGTAAGTACTATCATGTCTGTGGGATGGTGCATCTATCATGTCTGTGGGATGGTGCATATAAAAGATCCCTTGCTGCTAATCGAAAAGAGTAGCCCATGAAGTGGCGACAGCAGGTTTCCTCTCTCAATATCTGTGTGGTCCTTAACCATATGTCCAATGCCATATAACTACAAATAAAATGTGTTGAGTGTGTCGTTAAATAAAACATTTCCTTCCTTCCTGTATAAGTTTATGATGTCTTAAGAAAAATGTCTAAGTTTCTGTGTTAAATGTTTGTGGCATCCTTTTTAGAAGGAAAAAAAAAGAGGCTTTTTCTAAATATTACCAGTATGGTACAAAGGTACATTTACAGGCCATACATAAAACTGATTTATTCTCTCATGTTTATTTGATAAAAAATTGAAAGATGATTTTTAATTAAAATTTAATATAGAATATATCAGGAATATAGTAGATCAAAACATATCATTATTAAACAACAAAATTTAGAACTAATCTTTTGGTGTATATATTATGAAATACAGGTATATATTAGCATAGCTTAAAGGGACATACCCTAGTTTCAACACGTGAAAATTAACACTAAGTTTAGTTAATCTACAAACCTGTAACACATTTGTATACAGTTACAACTGAATGAAACATGAGTCTGTGACTTTGAAATGGTGAAATACCCTCTAAAATAGACTAAACCTCGACTCCATAACTGTTACCTCTCAGACACACGTGCGTTTTTAAAAATATGAGAAATACATTTTGTGGTATTAAAAACACCAGGATGATCAAAAACACTTCGAATGTACTGAAATTGATAATCTAAACAATAAAATCTAAGTAAAATATAATTTACGTTATGAAAAACGGTTATAATAGTAAAAAAATATGCGTTAGTGTTTAAAAACTAGGGCATGTCCCTTTAAACCCTTATACGTTACTTAAACTAGATCTAAAGATTCTTTGTAATTAGTTGGAAGAATATTAATTTAGGGCTGGAAGTAATGTCATTAAATAGATCTTAACCAATATTTGTTTCTATCTTCAGGAGGAACTTGAGGTTCTGCATTCAATATATGACGGCGATGAATTCTTCAAGGAGATAGGTCCTACCAGTTTTCAGTATAAGGTATTGAATGGTGCTTAAAGGGACATTCCTGAGTTTGCTGCAGTTTTTTTGATGTTATCGACAAACAGATGTTTTAATGATTGTAATTATATATCAAATATATTTTTCTGCATAAAATATTAGTGGCTGTATATTAAACGTGTTTCTCATCGTTCTAATATTTGTACTAGGTTAAAGTGTATTTGGTAAAAAAAAATTTCGTACGTATGAAATTATTTGAAGACAAAATTCAGTTTGGCCTTCTTACAAACATTAACATGACCAGAAACACATTGAATATACAGACACTGATATTCTAAACAAGAAAATAGATTTAATATGTAAGTTTAATCATAGAAATATTTTATTAGTCGGAAACATCTTACAATGCAGCAAACTCAGGAATGTTCCTTTAAAGCTGCACCTCATCATATAATTACATCATTTAATAATGAGAAATACTAGAGGTGCTGCATTCAATATATGATGGCGATGAATTCTTCAAGGAGATGGTCCTACCTGTTTTCAGCATAAGGTATTGAATGTTGCTTAAAGCTGCACCTCACCATATAATGAAATCATTTAATAATGAAAAATACACACATTAGTAATAGTACAATTTTAATAAAGTTGCGTGTTATCACTATCAACAGTCGTCTTTGCTTGCCTTCGTAGCCTACAGATGTTTTTAATATGTTTTAACATGTCTGGCTGTTAAATGGAGAATAATACAAGGATATCAAAAATGATTTAAAAAAAATATATAATGTTAATAGTTTATTCTAAATGGCAGGCATGGTTAAACAATACTCTCTTTAACTTGAAATCTCACAACTAAAGGGAGATAAGTCATCTTTCTTTCTTTCTTTTAACTTTATTAACGTGCCTATATCCACAAGAGGTTTAGGCATCATTCTACTTTGACTGTGATATTGAAAGAAGCCGTTGTCAAGTAATGCATTTTAAAAAGAATCATTAAAGAAGAAAAATATATTTTGTTGTAATCAGTGTCTATTAGATGTCTTAACGTGACTTTTGCAATAAACCTTGCAAGAAGACTGCCCTTCCGTGTAAATCATCTTCTGTTTATGTAATTTCACCAGAAACAGGACAGTGTATATCACAGTCACATACAAACTGATAATGGAGTGCTGCTTGAAATGGAAAAAAAAAAAAAAAAAAACCCATTTTTTTTTTACAAATAGGTTCTGCTTATGGAACACTTAATATATATTAAAAACAGTTTGTAGTTTTGGTTCCATTCATTCATTCATTTTTTTGGGTAGGACGTAGCCCAGTGGTACAGCCCTCACTCGATGCGCGGTCAGTGTGGGATTGACCCGCGTCGGTGGGCCCACTGGGCTATTTCTCGTTCCAGCCAGTGCATCACAACTGGTATATCAAAGGCCGTGGTATGTACTACTCTGTCTGTGAAATGGTGCATATAAAAGATCCCTTGCTGTTAATCGAAAAGAGTAGCCCATGAAGTGGCGACAGCGGGTTTCCTCTCTCAATATTTGTGTGGTCCTTAAAGGAAACATGTCACGAGACCATATTATAGCTCATTTTAAAAGCAAAATGATATAAAAATAATATACAAATAAGTTTATAACAATAAAATACACGTAGTTGACTTAAAATGAAGAAATTACGCTAATCAGTATTAAAGTACGATTTATGCATATTTATTCGTGAACGTTCGAAAAAAAAGGGAAGTGACGTCAGAGCTGCTGTACTCTTCCATTGTTGTTAACTGTTTATATATGGAGTAAGGGGCTTACGATCTTTTCAGTCCAACAGTGCCGTACTGCGCAGCCTTTGGGTGTAAAAATAAACAGTTTAAAACGATCGGGATTGTCTTTTTACAGTTTTCCAAAGGATTGTATCCGAAGAAAGACGCGTGTATTTTATCACAAAACAAAAGATTGGACACCAACACCGCATAGTACTTTGGTGTCAGCCCATTTACAGCCCGGAGCCCGAACGTTACCCAGAGACAAAAACGGTACTCGGTTGCGAATACTGAGGTGTACATTGTACATATTTGGCACAAAGATACACCACAGCATGATGTATTTATATATGTTAAAACAAAGAAAGATTTTTCATGTTAGGGCTGTAGGCCTACATAACAAAATCTGTATTCACCGTCCAAAGGAGGAAACGTCAATAAGTAATTAAATATGGCATATACAAACATGGGATTTGGCATGAGGATACAACTCAGTATGATGTATTTAAATATGTTTAAAAAATAAAAATAAAATAATTAAATAATGTTTTTAATCTTCGGGCGGAGTACGTAACAAAAACGTTCCTCATCGCCCGAAGCCCCAAAGTAACACGAAGTTCAATACAAAATAAACCACTACTGTCGGTGTCGAAATAACTATTATGTTTCATCCACGGGCTGACTTGAGAATCGGAGTGTTGTTTTAGTTAATTGGTCCTTTCTTTCCGTGGCCTGTACATGTGATTCCTGATTGGCAGGTGTATATTGCAGGGTATCGACCAGGTAAGTGATTACCACTGTCTAGACATACGTACAAAATACTTGCCACTTTTTTAAGATCACAGGGTATTGTGGCATAACCTGTCGCGACTATAGTACAGTGTTAATGGACATTATCAGCCGCCCTGCTTCACTGTAAATAATGCTGTAAAACCCTTGATTAAGTAGACTTTCCCATCTTAAATGACAAAACTGACCAATTACGTAGTACCAAAGAAAAGAAAATTATCACATGGGTATCGTGAGTGGTCATTTTTACTCTAACGCACCCTAACAATAGGCCTAATAATATGCTGCTTTTTTTTTAAGAGAGAAAAATACTATTAACCCCATTTCATTCTATTGATGCAAATTGAAATATATTTAGTTAAAAAGTTGATTATACTCTCAAGTCATTTATGTTGTTTTACAAGTCAGGTTAATGAAAGTGAAGCGCCTTGTCGTAAATTAGAGCGTTTGTTTACACTGTGCATACAGATTTCATTATGTACAGCCCGAACATGAAAAATACGATATTTTCTATATATATATATATAAAAAAAGAAAAAAATGTTTGTCCTACATTTATATTTTTGTACATATTTAAATACATCATATCGAGGTGTATCTTTATGCTAAATATGAACAGTATACACCTCGGCATTAGCATCCGGATTTTGGTTTTGTCTCCGGGTTACTTTCGGGCTCCGGGCTGTAAATTGGTCGACAGGTCTGGTCTGGCACCATCGGTTTCTCCACCCTCCGATTCGCTATCCGTTTTTTCTTCAGTATCACTGTTGTAAGTAAATGTGTGTCTTTCTTCATTTACTAACAGCTCAAATTGATACAGCAAAACATTTTGCGAACGAACACTTATTGTTTTGGTAAGCTGTGCAAGTCTTTTAAGTGTAAGGCTTCAGATCAAGCGATGCATCTCTGATGTCACGGACCTCGTGATTGCCCTGCTCATTAAAGATCGGCAATTTCCGCTAAGAGCTCGTATCTGGGGGTTTTTTTTACGGAGATATTTTAAGTAATTATTATTATTTATTTTTTTTTTTTTTTAGGTGATTCAATTTATAATTAATTGTACATGGTTGGTGCCAAATATAGGTCACGTGACATGTTTCCTTTAACCATATGTCTGACGCCATATAACCTTAAATACAATGTGTTGCATGCGTCGTTAAATAAAACCTTTTTTTTTCATTCGTTCATTCATTCATTCATTCATTCATTCATTCAATCATACGTTTTTTTCCAGTATGGTGAAGATGGTAACTATAAGTCTTTTATGCTGGAGATATCCTGGCCTGAAACGTACCCTGATGAGCCTCCTGTCTTGAACTTAGATTTATTCTACAATAAGCATATGTAAGTTCCAGTGTTTATTAGCCTTGTTTCATAATTTGTGATAATGACATTTGCAGAACAATGAAACCTCTCAAAACCAGACCTTCTATAAACTGGAATTCCCTCAAAACCAGACCTTCTATAAACTGGAATTCCCACAAAACCAGACCTTCTATAAACCGGAATTCCCTCAAAACCAGACCTCCTATAAACCGGAATTCCCTCAAAACCAGACCTTCTATAAACCGGAATTCCCTAAATACCAGACGTTTATCATTGTCCATTTTAAAATATCTGTGCAGAAGAGAACCTCTCTAAACCATATACCTCATAAAACCGGACTTTTTACTTGGTCCCGAGGGTGTCCGGTTTAGAGGAGTTTTACTGTGTTTTGAAATGGTGTATTGAACTTGGTAAGTTGTATAAAAGTTTATTTTGTTTAACGACACCACTAGAGCACATTGATTTATTAATCATCAGCTATTGGATGTCAAACATATGGTCATTTTGACACAGTCATAGAGAGGAAACCCGCTACATTATTCCATTAGTAGCAAGGGATCTTTTATATGCAGCATCCCACAGACAGGATAACACATACCTGAGCCTTTGATAAGTTGTCTAGTGACCCACAATATGGTTAACAACCGATTCCCTGCTTACATGTTATTGTTGTTCAGTGTAACTGTTGTAGTGAAGTAGGTAAACTGAAGTCAGAAGTTTCTTAACATCACAGTCATTATATTTCATTACCGTATTTGACCGGAAATTAGCCCATGTCTTTGAATAAGCCCCCCTCCGTTTTGATAGCATTTAAGAAATTAAATTGAGTTTGTTAATTGCTGTTGTTTTAAGTCTTCTCAGCATTAAATTTTGGATGTAAATAAACAGAACTGGTAAGTAATTGTATAGGTGTGTTTCTGATAATTAGATACTAGTAAAAAAAAAAACAATTTTTAAACAATTATTATTTATTAATAACAAATGCTAATACTAGGTGCTACTGAACGAGTTTTCTTCCTTTCATTTAATTATTATTATTTATTTATTTTTTATTTTTTATTTATTTTTTTCTCAACAAAACTGGCCCCTTGTCTGTGAATAAGCCCACCCCATGCTAAGCTCACAATGAGTTGTCTTGGCCCCCTGGGCTTATTTCCGGTCAAATACGGTATTACAACATCATTTAGTTTGAACAATATGACTTTATTTGTTTAATTTAACTGTGCTAACATCTATAATTATATTCTGACACTTCAAACCTTTAAACAATTTGTACTTGCATACTGGTTTAAGTTTTTTTAAGTTGTTGGGAAAATACTTTTCAAATGTAGTTTACTGTTGTCTTTTAGACTCTCTGATGTCAAAGAATTCATCAAACAACAAGTCTTGGAACAGGTTAGTTGCTTGCTACTAAGTTATTATGTCCTGATAATAGTAGTGCAATTTTTTACATTTTATTTTTAAAATTTAACTGTTTAGACAAATGGTAATGAAGCTGAGTTGCTGCATGGCAAGCAAAAGCCAAAATGGCCAGACTAATCCACATAGCTGAAATATAATGGCACCTGTATTTTCCAAAAATTCTGTGTCATAAAAAAATATAATAGTAAGAAGTTGAAATATTTGTTTATAGTTGTTGTTTGTCGGTACTAATTCATTATGTAATTTTTTTGTTTATAGTTAGTGTTTTTCGATACTAATTCATTATGTACATTTATTATTATTATTTTTAAAACATTTTTCTTCAGGTTGAAGAGTCTCTAGGAATGCCGATGACATTCTCGCTGTTTGAATGGGTGAAGGACAACCTAGAAAACTTGACTGCCAATCAACCAGATGCTCCACTTGCACAGGTGGGTTGTTTCCTCATTTCATTCATTCATCTCAACTTATTTTCATGCTTATTTCCAATTACGGTTCAAGTACGCTGTCCTGGGCACACACCTCGGCTATCTGAGCTGTCTGTCCAGGACAGTGGGTTAATTGTTAGTGGTTTATGAGAGAGAAGAGGTTGTAGTGGTCATTGAGTCGTTAAACCTCACTCTGGGTGAGAGCCGGTACTGGGGTGCGAACCCAGTACCTACCAGGCTTATGTCCGATGGCTTAACCTCGACACCACCGAAGCAGGTGGGTTGTTTCCTTCTGTCTCTTTTTGTTGTTCCAGGAGCAGGAAGTGGCCCAGTGATAAAGCACTTGCTTGATACTTGGTCGGTCTGGGATTGATCCTCGTAGGTGGGCCCATTGGGCTATTTCTTGTTCCAGCCAGTGCAACATGACTGGTATATCAAAGGCTGTGGTACTGCATATGTTATATTTTCTCTGGGATGGTGCATATAAAAGATCCCTGGCTACTAACGGAAAAATGTAATGGGTTTCCTCACTAAGACTATATGGCAACATTACCAAATGTTTGACATCCAGTAGCCGATGGTTAATAAATCAGTGTGCTCTAGTGGTGTCATTAAACAAAACAAACTGTAACTTTGTTCTTCCATTTTAGTATCATATTTTTGTCTTAGGGATTTTGTAGAAGTGTGTGTGTGTTAAGTTTGTTTTAATTATATTTATTAAAAAACAGAAAAGGGAAGAAAATAATTAATAAAGTGTTGAAAAAGAAATCGATCTCCTATTTCTGTTATTACCGACAGTGGACTATTCCACATACTAGACAGTGCTCCACAACTGGTATAACAATGGTCGTGGTATGTACTATCCTCTTTGTGGGATGATGTGTATTAATATTTTGTCCAAAATTATAAAAAATAAAAACATACTGACCTGTAAACAGCATTGTCTGCATGGTCGCTAGCAGTTTTCCTCTCTCGTTATATGTGTGGTCCTTAACTACATAACCATTATTATAATGTTCTGAATGAATCATTAAATGAAACAATTCTTTCTTTCTAATTTACAGAATGTTTAGCAAAATCATTTCAGTCATCATTTTATGTCATTATTTCATGTTGAAGTGATAAATGGCACAAAAGGCAACATCTTGTTTTTGTCAAAAATAAGGAACAGCCACTTTTAGTAGATTTAACTGTATTTCATCTATCCATCTTAGCGAATGATTAAATGTATATATTCCCTTGGGGACAGGATTTAGCTCAGTCGGTTGAGTGCTCGCTTGAGGTGCTTGCATCGCAGGATCAAACCACCTTGGTGGATCCATTCAGCTGATTGGGTTTTTTTTCATTCCAACCAGTGCACTGGACAAAGGCCGTAGTATGTGCTTTCCTGTCTGTGGGAAAGTGCATATAAAAGATCCCATGCTGCATTAGGAAAAATGTAGCGGGTTTCCTCTAATGACTACAAGTCAGAATTACCAAATGTTTGACATCCAATAGCTGATGATTAATTCATCAATGTGATCTAGTGGTGTCGTTAAGCAAAACAAACTTAAATATTCCCTTTGATGCATAGATTACAATGACATCTCAAATGTTGTTTTATTGTGAAACTGTGGATTAATGTATTCATCTATAGTACACCTGTAATTCAGCTGCTTACATTATTACTATTATTACAGATCCAATGTTTCACCATGATAAAATAGCACATGCTATTATTGTCGTGTCAATTGTATAAAAATTAATCTTCTAAGCTAGTAATCTTCTAAGCTAGATACTGTAAGTACCATGCACCCTGTTTTTAGCAACACCAAGCGCTGTGAAAGGTCGACGACAGTCACTCGTCACACCCTTGTTTTGGCTTCGTATATAATAAATATAACATATCTCAACATAATTTCACTTGAAATCCATATTTCTTAAATAGTAAAAAAGATTTATTACAAAATTTTCTCCAAACACATTCAGGTACATTAGTAATGTTCAACACATTTTATTTACAGTTATATGGCGTCAGGCATATGGTTAACGACCACACAGATACTGAGAGAGGAAACCCGCTATCGCCACTTCATGGGCTACTCTTTTCAATTAGCAGCAAGGAATCTTTTATATGCACCATCCCACAGACATGATAGTACATACCACAGCCTTTGTTACACCAGTTGTGGAGCACTGGCTGGAACGAGAAATGGCCCAATGGGTCCACCGACGGGGATCAATCCTAGGCCGACCGCACATCAAGCGAACACTTTACCACTGGGTTTATGTCCCCCCCCCCCCTCAAAACAATTAGAATTAAATAATACCCATAACATATTCATTAATATCTATGGTTATCCATCAAACTCCTGACAGGTGTGTCATTTACCTCACCAGTATTCTTGTTTCATAATTTGTAGGTGTTGGCAAAAAAACACAAAAAGAAACAGAATGGGTTCTGTATTCATAACTGAGTAGATGACCATGTGTTTTATTACTGTTGGGAGCGAGACGTAGCCCAGTGGTAAAATGCTCGCTTGATGCGCGGTCGGTTTGGGATTGATCTCTGTCAGTGGGCCCATTGGGCTATTTCTCGTTCCAGCCAGTGAACCACACCTGGTACATCAAAGGCCGTGATATGTGCTATCCTGTCTGGGATGATGCATATAAAAGAACCCTTGCTGTTAATTGAAAAGTGTAGCCCATTAAGTGGCGACAGCGGGTTTCCTCCCTCAATATCTGTATGATCCTTAACCATATGTCCGACGCCACATAACCATAAATAAAATGTGTTGAGTGTGTCGTTAAATAAACCATTTCCTATTACTGTTGTTAATTTTCCAGAATAACACCCGTTCTGATCTGCAACAATCAAACGAATGTATCAGTGTCGACTCTTCAAAGAAGAAGGAGAAAAAAGAGCAGATGACTAAAGCTCAGAAGCGTCGTGTGATGGACAAATATGGGGCCACCTCGGAGAAAACCAGGGGCTGGAATTGGGTGGACATTGTGAAACACCTTAGTCAGACTGGCGGTAAAAACTCTGACGATTCTTGACACACAAACTAAACATATAATATTGTTATTTTTACATTTTAAAGAAGTTAAAAGACTAGGTGTATAAAGGTCGATAATTAATCTATAGTTAATTTTTGCTGTATACGAAAAACATAGTATCTATGTGCCAAAAGTGGAATGGTGAGGAGAATGCCATTGGCTAATCCATAAACCTCTGGTTTTTAACCTCTCAGAAATTGCCCTCTCCACCCCCCTCTAATTTGGGTTGGAGTTGGTACTGGCATAAAAAATAAAAAATCCCACACTTTTGGAATGTTTTGTTTTCTAAGCTTTGATTAGCAACAGTTGTTCATAAATGATTGAAAATTGATAGCAGCTGCTCTTTATGAATTGTGTGGGGATCACTGAAACATGCATTGCTAATCCAGGGCTTCTAGATTATGGTAGCCCCACTCCCATTACTGGTGATATTCAATGTTGGGCTAGTAAATAACTAATATTACCATGCCCAACGGCTAGTGAAAACAAAAGTTGTCAAATGCTGCATTTCAGTCTTATTTTTTAAATATGAATATCCTGTAACCCACTTCCACACACACACACACACACACACACACACACACACACCAATCTTAGTGTGTTTAAGCTCCATTTCCCTCTTCAGGTGACATATCTAATTATTACTATTAATTAGTAAAATTTCATTTACTTAAAGTAAAGTAGAGCTAGTAGATTTTAATCGTGGCTAGTAAATTTCTTAAATTACTGATCCCATGGCTAGTGAATTTTATAAATATTCTAGAAACCCTGGCTAGTCGCAACAGAATACTGAACAAAATGTTCTTTGCACACTGCCTCGGAACATAACTTCATTACCTACCATGCCGGTATACTACAGCCCATTTGTTTGTTATATCAGGTTTCATAAAGTGGCTGGAATGGGAAATAGCCCTGTGGGTCAGCTGATAAGCATCAATTCTTTGACCTATATGTTCTACTCCAAAGTAAAATGTTAAGTTTTACAATTTACAGAAATAAAATGAAATTTTTAAAGCTCGTATTTAATCTAATGTTTACTGTATTGAAATTAAATATCTACAGTGACAAAAATTAAATATTTATTGAAATAAAAAGAAATATTTTTGCTTTAATTAAAATAAAATGTATACTATAAAAATTAAATGTTTACTATTTTAAATTGTATTATATACTGTAATACTGTAATAAAAGAAAATGTTTACTGTAATAATAAAGATTGTATATTCATATTTTATTTATTCTGTGTTCTTGGAAAATATTCACTGGTCCGAGTTTAACCGGCCTCGGTGGCGTCGTGGTTAGGCCATCGGTCTACAGGCTGGTAGGTACTGGGTTCGGATCGCAGTTGAGACATGGGATTGTTAATCCAGATACCGACTCCAAACCCTGAGTGGTAGGTGTAAACCACTTGCACCGACCAGTGATCCATAACTGGTTCAACAAAAACCATGGTTTGTGCTATCCTGCCTGTGGAAAGCACAAATAAAAGATCCCTTGCTGTCTCGTAAAAGAGTAGCCTATGTGGCGACAGCAAGTTTCCTCTAAAAAACAGTGTCAAAATGACCATATGTTTGACGTCCAATACCCGATGATAAGATAAAAAATCAATGTGCTCTTGTGGCGTCGTTAAATAAAACAACCTTTACTATTTTTTTTGGTCCGGGTTTCTGAATCAGTAATAGATATGGATATGTTAAACTCCTACTTATATTCAGCACATCATGGCGGGATCTAGTTCAGTTGATAGAGCGCTCGCCTGAGGTGCTTGGGTCGAAGGAACAAATCACCACAGTGGACCCACTCACTGATTGTGCTGTCCTGTCTGCATATAAAAGATCCTTTGCTGCTAAAAACAAAATGTATATAGGTTTTCTCAAAGAATGTATCAGAATTACCAAATATTTTACATTTCAATAGCCTATGATTAATTAATCAAAATGCTGTAGTGGTGTTGTTAAATAAAGCAAACCAGAGCTAGCTCTAGGTGATAAGAAAATGTTGCCAAATTATCTCAAAAATGCAAAACCTGTAGCTATTTTCCAACAAAATAACAATCATTACACAAATTGATTTCACCAAATTAAAATAAAATTTGACAATTATTCCTACAATTCGCAGTTAGCGAATTTGGCGAGTAGCAGAGCTATCCCTGCAAACTTTAAGTTTCTTTATATTCATTATGACTGTTCTGTGTGCTTAGTCCTAATTCCTAGAATCTTTTGAGTTCGGGGCCATCTGTACAATGGTAGACACAAAATCTTAGTTTTTTCACATCCTCTTTCCCAAATACACATTTTTGTATGTTTGATCATTATGCCCCTCCTGGGGCGAGACATAGCCCAGTAGTAAAGCGCTCGCTTGATGTGCGGTCGGTCTGAGATCGATCCCTGTCATATGCCCATTGGGCTATTTCTCGTTCCAGCCAGTGCACCACGACTGGTATATCAAAGGCCATGGTATGTACTACCCTGTCTGTGGGATGGTGCATATAAAAGATCTCTTGCTGCTAATCGAAAAGAGTAGCCCATGAAGTGGTGACAGCGGGTTTCCTATCTCAATAACTGTGTGGTCCTTAACCATATGGTCTGACGCCATATAACCGTATATAAAATGTGTTGAGTGCGTCGTTAAATAAAACATGTCTTTCTTCCTTCTATGCTCTTCCCACTCGGCCCCATGTAAGGCCGTACATTAATCTTTTGTGTTAAAAAGCACATCAGATACAAATAGGAGCTTGGACTGAATACATTTTACAACAATAATTCTGGACAATTCAAGGAGAAACATAAATGGTGTAAATTTGTAACACATTATTAAATATAAACAATTGAGTTTGTGTTTGACACTTCGTGAATCAATACTTGGTACACATGTATTTTCCAACTGAACACACTAGAAATGTTTGTTTAACGACACCTCAACTCACAACTATTGTAAGGCTAGTTGGTGTCGAATATATAGTTATTCTGACACCCGTGAGAGAGATAGCGGGGGTAGGGAAACCTGTTGTCATCACATAAACTCCTACTAAAAAAAACCTTAAAAAAACCCCTGACGAACCAAGACCCTAATTTCGTCTGTTGATATGTTCACACTATGGTGACTAAAATTGCCATACTAATGTGTGTGTGGTGGTAGGATGTATTTTTATACCTGTTGATCATACATTTTCCGTGGTCACTGATGGAAATGACAGAAGGGTGGTGTTTTTTGTAAACCAATAATTATAGTTGGCAGATACTAAGTATGCACCCTTTGAACCAAGGGCGATCATCGATCTTGTAATTATATATACATTGTATAGTGAAGACCCATAAAAAGGATACCAATCGGCTTTTAAAAACAGAAAACGACACAAAACATAAATTGATTCAAGTGTTGTATTTTGAAAGGATAACCATTTGGCGAAATATGAACACAGTATACACAAACAGAACTAGTGGTTAAATGTGCTATTTCACATAACAATGCAATCTAATTAAAATTAGCTCCACTATTACATGTGGATCTAACACCAGCCAGTTGGAGCTCATGTCCACCAATCAAAACCTTACTTGCAGAATCCTGCCAGTGATTTAAAAATAATTTGAAAACATTCCGAATTATCCTGAGAGTATACGACATGTTTCGTGTGAATTACGAATGCCTTAAAACATGTTTTATTTTATAAAATACATAATTTGTAATGTAAAACTGAAGACTGATTTAGTTGTTTGTTTTTTTATAAATAAATAAATAATTTTTAATGTAAAATTGAAGACTGATAACCCACCCCGTACGTATTGGTATGGTTCGCTGTACTGTGGCCACTAAAATAGACTCGCCCGATATTTTTAGAATGTGTATGCTCCCAAATAACGTTATAAAAGGCGAAGTGTGATTGGTCAATATTTAAATTATTATTTACAGACGAAATGTTACCTGGACATTGGGGACTACGCAGTGTTGTTAGTTTTAAATCACTGGCAGGATTCTGCAAGTAAGGTTTTGATTGGTGGACATGAGCTCCAACTGGCTGGTGTTAGATCCACATGTAATAGTGGAGCTAATTTTAATTAGATTGATAAAAATGCATCGATGTATACATGTACTTTCATTTGATCGTCAGTATAACTTAGATAAAGTCTTATGCACGTCAGCCATCTCCCTACTGAAGAGCATAACAGCAAGTTAAAGATTGCTGTGGCTGTTCTACGTTAACTCACCGAAGACTCATTAAAGGGACAGACCCTAGTTTTTATACACTAAGGCATATTTTTCACCCATACCCTAGTTTCAACCCGTACAGATGGATACTAAGTTTGGTTAATTTACAAACCTGTAATAAATTTGGATACAGCAGAGTGAAACAAGAGTCTGTGACGTTGAAATACCCTTCAAAAATAGACTGAAACGCGACTCCATAACCGTTATTTCTCGGACGCACGTGCATTTTTTAAAATATGAAAAATGCATTTTGTGGTATTAGAAGCACCAGGATGACCAGAAACACTTCGGTTGTACGGAAATGGATAATGTAAAGAATAAAATATAAGTAATGTTTGATTTCAGTGATCATAAATGGCTCTAATAGTGAAAAGCATGCCTTGGAGTTTAAAAACTAGGGTCTGTCCATTTAAAACCGGAAGCCGCGAGTACTGTTGCGTCTGATGCGTTTGCGGCTTGTGTTTAGGGTATATAAACTATATACATTTATTTCACTGCGGCTGGCCTCATACATTTTGCAGACGCAAACATCACACGCATCCAATCTAGACACTCTCATTAAAATATTTTATTTCGATTGGGGGTTTTTTCCGGGCCGCACGCACGCGCCGCATCTAGTCTATTTGAGCTTTAACCAGTTTTTGTTTTTACCTCTTTGTACACACTGCTAAAGACCGCTTCAAATAGACTAATTAATGTCATTATTAAATATGCAAAGTAAACTGACGCCAGCTTGAGTCGTTCACTGGTAGTTCTGGGTGCAGGCACGGTGAACGAGCTAAAGTCTTCAAACATTGCCATAATAAGAACGGAAATGATCGACGTCAGCATGTGAGTGGAGGATATGATGGCGGGAATTCGAATCCACCGACAGTTAGCTGCACCTGAAATATACAAACAGTTTAACAGTCAAATAAATAATATTTAAATTAATTTTTAACTTGTTTTTGGAGGATATGTAAACAAATTAATTACTACATTCGTGTTCGTTTGATACCAGTTATGTTTCATCTCCGGGCACATGTGCAGGAATTTAGGCAGGATGTGCCCCCCCCCCCAAAAGAAAAAAAACCGGAAAGCATTATAGAAACTTAAAGAAAATTCTCTTCTTAACCGTTTAGGGAGTTTTAGATTATTAACGACTCGGTTGCCCCCCCCCCCCCCAACAATCCTAGCTACGGCCCTGGTGTGTGTGTGTGGGGGGGGGGGGGGGGTTCCGAGTCATTAAAAAATATATACGTTTCAACAGGGGGACAAACACACACACACCCCCCCCCCCCCCCCCTGCATATGCGCCTGATCTGTGATATCGTTGTTTAAAACGTATCTAAATCCCGTTGGCTCGTATCTCTGCGTTTGGAAACAACTCGTAAGATAAATGGTATCTAACAGCCACGCATGTAGTATTCTGTATATAATAAACGTAAACAAGGGCTGATCAAAGGGATGTATTCTGTGTTAAGTGCGGGAGGAGACGAGGCTATTGGCATACTGCCTACAAGACTTGGTAGCAGGAGCAAGAATTATTTTTTTCAACAAATTTACTTGGTCACTTAACCATCCTAACAAATTGTCGAGAGATAATGGGATATACGCTTGTGATGCAAGCAATTTAACATTATGTTGTTACTAATATCAATTAACACTGCACTGTTGTGAACAGACATCCGAGGCAATCCAAGGCACTAAAAGCAAAGCAAATAATATTGTATATAGAAAGTTGGCATCTGGTATACAAATTTGATCACTGTATGATAAGGTATGGTACTGTGTAAATATATAAACTGTAAACATACCAAGGACTGATGGGGCTACATATGCTGTTACCCCAATACCGTTTCTGTTCGATTATTCTCAATTTAAATACCCTTGAATTGTACATATATATATTAAGATATTCTAACCATGCTATTGGTTAATCAATACATGATTTGAAATTGGTCTAACCACAACATGATTACGGACTTTTAGTTAATTTACCTTTATAATATGCATATGCTGCTACTACAAAGAAAGGTATTTGTAACGTGAACTCCACGACACAGGTGCTCATGTACCAGGGAAAAGAAGGTGTAGCCCCTAGAAACGGGTCCCGATGACCATTCAGATACCAGTGGTATAGGTTTTGAAGCTGAAAATAAAAATTAAATGAAATGAAATTAGCATTTTATGTATTTAAAATATCTCTCTCTCTCTCTCTCTCTCTCTCTCTCTCTCTCTCTCTCTCTCTCTCTCTCTCTCTCTCTCTCTCTCTCTCTCTCTCTCTCTCTCTCTCTCTCTCTCAGCAAACTAAGTTAATATTACTCAAATAGCTCCTCAAGTTTACTTTCAATGAACCATTCCAAATCATACGCCAAATTACCTCACAAACACTGCGCGATTTTTAATATTTTGGACTTAATCCTACTGGCCCCTGCGTGTGCTGTAACCTCACCGTGGTGCAGGAGTGTAACATTCTCTTTGAGAATGGCCAATACAGCACAAAATTGAAGTTTTTAGTAAAATTCTGTGATATTTGTGTTTTTGCACAGTTCTTTACACTGTTTTTGTTTAAGTCTTGAATTTTTATATTGATGTTGATCATCACTTTATTTGTTTGCATTACCATAGTTTGACACCCAATAGCCGATGTATTTTTCGTGCTGGGGTGTCGTTAAACATTCATTCATTCATTCATTCATTCATTCATTACCATAGTTTGACATCCAATAGCCGATGTATTTTTCGTGCTGGGGTGTCGTTAAACATTCATTCATTCATTCATTTAATCCTACATTCAAGATTCAATAGCATCACACTTTCCAGCGCGGGCGGTCCCTTCTCCCACCTACCCTAACCCCGTTCCTGTTCTGAACGGAGGAGTCGGCGTAAGTCGACACCTGCGCCCATGACAGGCGTGTGTTACAACAGCTTGTTCTGAATGTGCACTAAGCCCTATGGTCTGATCTGACCTGACCCCCCCCCCCCCCTCTCTCTCTCTCCTCTCTCTCTCTCTCTCTCTCTCTCTCTCTCTCTCTCTCTCTCTCTCTCTCTCTCTCTCTCTCTCTCTCTCTCTCAGTCTGTCTCTCTCTCTCTATCTATCTCTCTCTCGGACTGTTTTGTGTGCAGTTATTTCTTTTAAAGTTCAAAAGTGAACAACAACAGGCCGATCTGTCATGATTCGTTGATTGATTTGTGTTGACTAATGTATCTTTGTTTACTGAAAAACAAAATATTGCTCTTCTTCGCGTAAATCAAAAATTAAAATAATAAATAAAATTGTGATAATAATAATAATTTAAAGGAAAAGAAACCCCTAGTTTTTCTTGAATTCATAGGGATATGGGGGCGGGATTTAGCTCAGTCTGTTGAGTGCTTGCCTGAGTTGCTTGTGCCGCAGGATCGAACCACCTCGGTGGATCCATTCAGCTGAATGGAGTTTTTCTCTTTCCAACCAGTGCACCACAACTGGACAAAGGACGTGGTATGTGCTTTCCTGTCTGTGGGAAAGTGCATATAAAAGATCCCATGCTGCATTAACAAAAATGTAGCGGGTTTCTTCTGATGACTAAGAGTTAGAATTATCAAATGTTTGACATCCAATAGCCAATGATTAATCAATCAATGTGCGCTAGTGGTGTCGTCAAACAAAACAGACTTCTTCATAGGGATGTATTAGCCTAAAACGGGATCGATGACTAATAGGATGTCAGAGTTTTAGTCCCACAAGAACTATGGGACTGTATGTATTTGTCCGTCCGTCCATCAGACCATCCGTCCGACATATAGTTTTCTGGAGTTTTTAGCAATTCCTCAAAATACTGAGCTGAAATTTTATGTATAGCTTTACCATATAGTGTTACAGATTACGTTTGGCCTTCGTGTAGATTGGGGTCGAGACGTAACCCAGTGGTAAAGCGCTCGCTTGAGGCGCGGTCGGTTTGGGATCGATCCCCGTCTGTGGGCCCATTGGGATATTTTTTGCTCCAGCCAGTGTACCACGACTGGTACATCAAACGCCGTGGTATGTGCTATCCTGTCTATGGGATGGTGCATATAAAAGATCCCTTGCTGCTAATCGAAAAGAGTAGCCCATGAAGTGGAGACAGCGGGTTTTCCTCCCTCAATATCTGTGTGGTCATTAACCATATGTCTGACGCCATATAACCGTAAATAAAATGTGTTGAGTGCGTCGTTAAATAAATCATTTCCTTCCTTCATGTAGATTAGCCATATTGTGGCCCTTGAACTTAGGTAATACAAACATTCGTTGGGTCCGGTACGGTAGGGGACATGTAGGGCTCTAATAATGTCTTCTATACAAGAAGTATATTCGAATGGAGTGGACAGACGTACGGGCTCTTTCTCCCCCCCCCCCCCCCCCTTTTTTTTTGCAGACTGGTTTTTGCCCGAATAAAACGAAAATACTCGAATCTGGGTAACAATAGTTTTTCATATTAGCATTACTGCCAAACAGTTATATATAGGGTTGCAAACGAATCACTGCAAATTTACATGATTAATACAACTGATTTTGCGGGTACTGTAGAATGATGGAAATACATGGTAAAAAGGCCACAGGTCAGCACGTTTTTACCCGAATATCTGTATCGTTTTTACCCGAATATCTGTATCCCCCCCCCCCCCCGAGTTTATGCTCCAGCACTGGGGGAGGGGAGGGGGGGGGGCAGTTGCCCCCTTTCCCACTGTCTCGTACGCTTATGCCTACTATGACACTTTTATCAATCGAACTCGTGTTTGGGATACGGCACACTCTGTGACCTTCCCACGGAAATAAACCCTTCGAGACTGCAAGCACTTCAGTCCGCATCATTCTCTTCTGAAGTACCGGCCTCGGTGGCGTCGTGGCAGGCCATCGGTCTACAGGCTGGTAGGTACTGGGTTCGGATCCCAGTCGAGGCATGGGATTTTTAATCCAGATACCGACTCCAAACCCTGAGTGAGTGCTCCGCAAGGCTCAATGGGTAGGTGTAAACCACTTGCACCGACCAGTGATCCATAACTGGTTCAATAAAGGCCATGGTTTGTGCTATCCTGCCTGTGGGAAGCGCAAATAAAATATCCCTTGCTGCCAATCGGAAGAGTAGCCCATGTAGCGGCGACAGCGGGTTTCCTCTCAAAATCTGTGTGGTCCTGAACCATATGTCTGACGCCATATAACCGTAAATAAAATGTGTTGAGTGCGTCGTTAAATAAAACACTACTTCTTCTCTTCTGAAGTCGTCTGCCTAATTTAACTTCCTTCGTTTGTCGAACGGCACGACCTCACTACTCTCATGGTATATAGAACCAGATCTGGTTTAACTACGCTAATCTTGCCACACCTGTCAGTAACTCAGTACCATAAAACGCAACAAGCGGAACCACATTTTAAAAAAGAGCCAATTAATAGGCTACACTAACTGAGGCTATAATGGTTTGATGCTCTGCAGGCTTTTCATAAGCCACATTCATGGCGTAGTCAGGGGTGGGTGTGTGGGTGGGTGGGTGCGGTATATCGGAGATCGGGGGATTATATCAAATTATATATTTTATCCTTGTACGCCAGGTATGCCCACTAAGTCACTGGAGTTTAGGACAACTTATTAGTGATCCATAGCTAAAATATCAAAGGCAGAGGCGGGTTTTTTTTTAATAAATATTTTTTAACATGAGCCCAAGCTTCATAGTTACCATTTTTGAAATATAAGATAAGACAGATATATTTATTTCATGTAAACATTCCACATTGGGAACAGTATGAACATAATGACATTAAAGTTTGAAGAAGAAAAAACAGTACAAAAAAACTAAATGATACTATTGAAACATTCAACACATTTGAGAATTATTATTTTAGATCATACTGGTAATGCTACCAGCTATACGCCGACTTGAGAAAAACCAGCTTGCAAATAACACCTATTCTGGGTTGTTATTATTAAACAATCGATTGTATTACTGTATTTTTAAATGTATTATTAATTCAACTACTTGGCGACTAACGTGCATTGTGATAAGTTGTGTGCTTACATCTGGAGAGAAGGGGGAAGCTCGGCCTTTAAAGGGTGGGGGGTGGGGGGTGGGGTGGGGGGTCGCTGATTGAATATAAGTGCATATGCCAGTGTGTTCAGTTGAAAAATACAGTAGTAAATGTCACTGAATGTCAAACACAACTTAAATGTTGTTTTATGTACGGGGGGAGGTAGTAATGATCAAATAGACAAAAGCCAGCCTAAATGGGGCAGATTGTGTAGAGCAAATCTCAGAATCTGTGCATACTTACTTTATGGATGACCTTTATTTTGGAAAAAAAGAAAGAAAAAGATGTTTTATTTAATGACGCAATAACACATTTTATTTACGGTTATATGGCGTCAGACATATGGTTAAGGACCACACATATATTGAGAGAGGAAACCCGCTGTCGCCACTTCTTGGGCTACTCTTTTCGATTAGCAGCAAGGGATCTTTTATGTGCACCATCCCACAGACAAGGTAGTACATACCACGGCCTTTGATATACCAGTCGTGGTGCACTGGCTGGAACGAGAAATAGCCCAATGGGCCCACCAACAGGGATCGAATCCAGCCCTAATTTTAATGCCTGTTTATCATTTCAGACGCATGTGTAGAACATATGAACAGTGCGGGGTCTACACTGTGGCGAGTGAAGTTTCAATGTAGTTTCAGGTCATGTTTTGATGAAAAATATATTTAACAAAAAAATAAATAATTAAAATAGTAATAACAATAATTAAACATAAATAAATGGTCAGTCGTTAGGGCAGGGAAACCCCAAACAGATCCATTGGTCCCACAACATGTCGCACCATTTCGTGCACAAGTTCGATAATTGACTATTATGTATTGACATATGAATATCTATATATTGTATGAATGTCGTGTTTGACTATTGCATAGATAGATATTAACGCACTGGCGCAAGAGATAATTAAATCCTTTCTGGCCTCACAATATGTCTCATGCCGTTGACGGGACTCGAACCTGCGGCACCGAATCGCTCGTAACTTACAAACTTGCAACGATACGTTCTGAGCTATGTGTGTGTGTGTGTGTGTGTGTGTGTGTGTTTGTGTGTGTGTATGTATGAGGTCTCTCATTTATATGAGTGTAAAGTCAGTATTTGACAAACTGAACAAATGTGCCCCAAGTCTTTGACACGCGTGTATTAACTTATCTGGGATATAATACGCAAACATACATTAAAAATGACTGAAACTTTCTCTCATTCCCTCTGTCTCGGTCTCCTCTTCCTCTGTCTGTCTGTCTGTCTGTCTCTCTCTCTCTCTCTCTCTCTCTCTCTCTCTCTCTCTCTCTCTCTCTCTCTCTCTCTCTCTCTCTCTCTCTCTCTCTCCAAATAAATAAATAAATAAATAATATTATTATTTCAATCCTATTTATACTTACGGGCTTTGGGTAAATCCATGCTGGTAACAAACACTGGGTGTCGAACAAGATGGTTGAAACTACTTGCCAGACGAAATATCCGGACAAAACAACGTCCACAACCCGCCGAGATTTTGCCATCTCTTTATCTCCACTTCTAACACAGAAGACAGCACATCATTATTTCACTGGTGCAGTACAGCCTTTGACTCTAGCACAGTAAGTAAGCCGCCGGAACCGACTTTCCGCCCTGAGCAAAGTGACTCAAGATAGCATCACTTCAACCTTCAGGATATCCAAAGACCTTTCTCAGCAAGCATATATATGTACATGTATCTACATGTGTATATATATAATATGCACTGACTACGGTTACACTAACACATATTCTCCAACATTTCCAATCAAGTTTCATTCAAGATAAACACACTCCCATTTTATTTGTTTCCACGGTAATTCGAGTTATGTGCTAGGCCCTATTTGCAGGTCGCCATCGTTTTAGCGGGTGGGGGGTTTCACAGATTACATTACTCAATGTATACATACAAAAGGTTACGTGTTCTTTTTTCTTTCTTATGACTCCCATATTTCACAGCGTGATGCAAAAGCAGTAGCTGGGTGTGATAAACTCGGTTTTTACGTAAGGAACATTCCTCGTTTCGGAGTTTGTGCACTCGCCACTCTTACGACGGGTAGGTGGTGTGGGATTTAGATCTTATGGTAACTGGTAGACATGTAAAAGGCGACTTATGTACCCTAGGCATACTTTGTATGTATCAGTTAAATTTGATTTGTTTAACGACACCACTAGAGTATATTGATTAATCTTCGGTTATTGGATGTCAAACATATTTGGTAATTTCAACACGTGATCCTTAGAGAAAACACACTACATAGGCTTTTTCATTAGCAGCAAGGGATATTTTATATGCATTTTCCCATATATAGGGCAGTACAAACAACGGCCTTTTGAACACCAGTCGTGGAGTACTGGTTGGGAAGAAAAACCCCACAGAAGATGTTCGATTCTACACATTATAAGCACCTCGTATAAAGCGCTCTACCGACTGAGCTAAATCCTGCATAGTGGCGGATGCAGAAAATTCATTGGGGGGGGGGGAGGGGGGGCAGGGGGGCAATGACATGAGGCGGAATGCCAATGGAACTTTGGGGGTTGCTTTGGAGGGGATCGAACAAAAATGAAAATTAATATATAATAAAATTATAACTGTCGCAAACTTTAGGGGGGGGGCGCCCCCCCCCCCCCCCCCGATCCGCCTCTGCTGCAAGTCACAATGGATATAATAGGGGTTGACTTAAAATTAGTTTGAGCATTTTCTTCCAATTTTACTTTTATTATTATTTAAAAAAAATTAAAGCATAAATTTAAATTATATTAATGTTTGAAACATGTTTTAGGTTACATTATTATATCTGGAATAACATAAGAAAATGTATGCCATTTTCAAACAAATAGGCCTAAATAATTTAAACTCTGCAGTGATTATTCGCGGTAAGCTTAGTTGAACGGAAAGTTTTGTTTTGTTTAACGACACCACTGGATCGTATTCATTTATCAATCATCGGGTATTGGATGTCAAACATTTAGTCATTTTTGACGCGTGGGCCTTCTTAGAGGAAACCCGTTGTATATTTTCATTAGCAGCAAGGGATATTTTATATGCACTTTCCCACAGCATGGGATATTTTATATGCACTTTCCCACAGCATGGGCAGGTATAAGATATCGAACGGAAAAGCCACCCACATGACCGGTTCAGTGAATCCACACAAAGAAACGCCGACCAGAAAATAAAGCCCGCCCCTGCAGAACTGGCGACATAGATGGCTGGAGGGGTTTGCCATCCACACCTATATTTCTACTACTGCCACGCAACTTTGTTCATATTTATCTTTATATCTCCATTTGATCCTTATTGTGTTTATTTAGTTGATCAGAAAAATCGGTTAAGCTTTGGGATAATTTTCATAGAAAGGGCTAGTGCGGAAGTAGGATCCAGGACTAGGAGTATATATATCACGAGAAACCGGTTTTTTTTTTTACTGAACAGAGGGAATGGGGTGTATATTTAAGCCACTGGGCACTCCTCCGAAGGGTGGTGTCGGGGTTAAGCCATCGGACATAAGGTTGGTAGGTACAGGGTTCGCAGCCCAGTACCGGCTCTCACCCAGAGCGAGTTTTAATGACTCAATTGGTAGGTGTAAGACAACTACACCCGGTTCTCTCTTACTAACCACAAACAACTAACCCACTGTTCTGGACATACAGCCGATAGGTGAGGTGTGTGTGTCCAGGATAGCATGCTTGAACCTTAATTGGATACAAGCACGAAAATAAGTTGAAATGAAACGAACTCAAAGGGGTAGCAAATAGTTAAGTAACCCCACTGGCAACTACATTGTCTATAAATCATGTTTTGGGAGAGAAAGAAAAATATATATCGTGGAACCGGCCTCGGTGGCGGCGTGGTAAAGCCGTCGGACTACAGGCTGGTAGGTACATGGTCCGCAGCCCGGTACCAGCTCCAACCCAGAGCGAGTTCTTTAGGGCTCAATGGGTAGGTGAAAGGCTACTATACCCTCTTCTTTCTCACTAACCACTAACCAACTAACAGCTAACCCACCGTCCTGGACAGACAGCCAAAATAGCTGAGGTGTGCCCAGGACAGCGTGCTTGAACGTTAATTGGATATAAGCACAAAAATAAGTTGAAATGAAAATATATATCATGGGCAAAAAAAAAGTGTGGGTGGAGGGTGGGGGTAAGTAGCCTTCTACCCAGATCATAGCAGAAGTTAAAATAATAACACACCCCTAAAAAAACACATAAAAAACCCAAACAAGAAGTAGAACAAATAAAACCTGACAGAAATCAGTGTAACTATTTTTCTTACAGGTTTCCATTGGTCATTTAAATGCTGATTTGTCATGTCTCCTCTGTGCCGAATATGTCAAAAAACAACACAAAATAACTACGTTTTTTCTTCTTTACAACAATAACACAATGAACAATATTTGATCTGAACGCAACATTTTACATCAATAGATATAGAAGTATACAAGTTCACACACACACACACACACACACACACACACACACACACACACACACACACACATCAACCGATCAACTTCGATTACACAATCGGTTCAAATTATATGAACGACGTAAGGATTTTAATTAAAAGTTCCATGTACCTATTGTCGTGTTCACCGGAATCCAGACTGCAAACACTAATTTTACCCCTGATAACCACTTTATTTATTTTTTTTATTTAAGAAAATGAAACACCAACACCAACAGTTCCATCATTAAACTGGATGAACAATTATTTAACATTTCTCACACAATCGATTATTATATTCGATCATAACATCATCGATTGAGGCAAACCGAACAATTTTCGATTATCATTATAATTAATCACTGGAACACAACTAATGGATTTCATAACCGATCTTTACACTGCTAAAAGAAACCGGACGACTTTTGATTATTATCGATCAATGAAAAATCAGGAATACAATGAAGTAATAGATTTTCAAAAGTGCTTTGGAGGTGGTGGGGGTTAGGTGATTGGCTGAATGGATGTTACGTCAGCGAAATCAAATATGACAATGTTAAAGGGACACTAAGTTTGGTTAATTTACAAACCTGTAACAAATTTGGATACAATAGAGTCTGTGACGTTGAAATACCACTAAAAATAGACTAAAACGCGATTCAATAGTCATTACTTCTCAGACGCACGTGCGTTTTTTAAAATGTGAAAAATGACTTATGTGGTATTATAAACACCAGGATGACCATAAACACTTCGGTTGTACGGAAATGGATAATCTAAACAAAAAAATATAAGTAATGTTTGATTTCAGTTATCATAAACGGTTCTAATACTAAAAAATGCGTCTGCTAGAAGCATCATTGGCACAAATAAATACGGGGAGTAGATCGACACCAACGCCAACTTCTCTTGGGTGGTGCGTGGGCCCGGATATCTAGACTTGCTGAAGTCCGTCGTGAACACATGGAAAATGATCGCTATTAGTGTGGTGATCACGTGGGTGGAATAAATGATGACGGGAAGTCGAATCCACTTGCATGCAGCTGTTCCTAAAAAAGAGGGGGAAATAAAATCAGAGGCGTTATATTTCAGATAATATTACCTTTCAAATGTACCTAGTCACAATTGTTGTTAGTTGTTACCGGTAATTGGGATTTCTAATTTATTTTCATTATTGTTATTATTTTTTTTACAACTGATACTGTGAGTAGAATGAAGTGAATACGTAGTGAAAAGGTTTTTAGGCCAGCTCAGTTGCCCGAATGCGAATATTTGAACACTGAACCAACTGACATCCTCCCTCCCCCACCCCGCCAACAACGTTTATTGATATTTGCTTTACTACGAAACGAATTGCTACGCATTTTCATAAGGAAAGAAGGAAGGAAATGTTTTATTTAACGATGCACTGAACACATTTTATTTACGGTTATATGGAATGAATGAATGAATGAATGTTTAACGACACCCCAGCACGAAAAATACATCGGCTACTGGGTGTCAAACTATGGTTAATGCACGGTTATATGGCGTCGGACATATGGTTAACGACCACACAGATATATTCAGAGAGAGAAAACACACTGTCGCAACTTCATGGGCTACTCTTTTCGATTAGCAGCAAGGGATCTTTTATATACACCATTCCATAGACAGGATAGTACATACCATGGCCTTTGTTACACCAGTTGTGGAGCACTGGCTGGAACGAGAAATAGCGCAATGGGCCCACCGACGGGAATCGATTCTAGATCGATCGCGATATCAGGCGAGCGCTGTACCACTGAGCTACGTCCCGCCCCATTTTCACAAGGATTACAATTCTGTGAGCAGAATGATGGGAATACACGGTCAAATGGTTTTCAGGCCAGCTCATTTTGACACACACACACACACACACACACACACACACACACACACACACACACACATTCTGGTGATCGTTTTACAGATTATCAGCTGATGACGCATAAAAATGTCAAGTCTTGTCAAACCTGACATTTCTAAATGAAAAAGGACACTTTTCATATTTTCTGCTCCCCCACTTGCCCCTTCTAGGTGCAGCCCTTACTGTAAGCGGCTTGCCATCATTCATTCATTCATTCATCCATTCACCCATTAATCAATTTGTTCGTTTGTTCGTTTATTTCATTCACTCACAGTGCTCATTCATTTCATTCATTCCATCATTTCATTCATTCAATTATTTCATTTCATTTATTCATTCATCCACCCTCCATTCATTCATTCCATATTCCTGGCCACACATCTCGGTTATCTGTCAGATGATAACCAGGTCAGACCAGGTCATAGGGTTTTACGTGCACATTCAGAACAAGCTGTTGTAGCGCACGCATGTCCTGGGCGCAGGTGTCGGCCTCGGTCGGTTCCTCCTTTCAGGACCGGAAAAATTATGATAACCATGGTATGGTATGGTATAGGGATTAAGGTGCACATTCAGAGCAAGCTGTTTTAGCGCACGCCTGTCCCAGGACAGGAAAGGTTGGGTGGGTGGGAGAAGGGACCGCCTGCACTGGCAAGTGCAAGAGAGCACCAGCAGCCCGACCGGGGTCGGTAGCAGGCGGAGGGTTGGTTTGGGTGCTATGGAATTTGGAATGTCCCGTAGGATTAATGCCATAGGCACAAGGTGCGCAATTTGAATGAAGAAAATTTGGCGCATTTTTTATCGGTTCACCGAATGGGAAAAGGGGAGCTAGATAAATCTTTATGATTATGATAACCAGCTAATATTGTACCTTTATAATAGGCGTAGCTGGCGACAAAGAAGAAGGGAAGCTGGAAGATGAGCTCACAGAGACAAAATGAAACGAAAAACTGGGGCGGGTCCATCATCATCGAGTCCCGGTATTCCCTGCAGTACCATTCCTTTAGTGCCACCAGCTGCAACAGTGAATATAAATATATGCGGTAGAATCCAATACAATATAAACACATTCGTATGACTAACAGGCTAACAAATATGAATAAAGAGGGCAAAAAGGTTTGGTTTAAATAAACCAAAGTTTTGAATCAAGGTCGGGTCACTGAGCGTCGCGAAAAATGAATTTTTTGGATCCGCCGCTGTAATAGAGAGGTCAGTGGGCAATGCTTATATTAAGACCTCTCCATATATTATAAAATATTTAGATGCAACAATAAATCAGTAAATAATATTGAAATAAAGACATCTTATTATAAATTCTAAAACCAACTAAACAGTTTATAAAAACGGCGTTTGGTTTCAACTTTTATCGATCTATAGTCCATTCAATCCTTCTACAAAAGTGTATTCTGTTAATCATTTCAGTTTGGTTTGACGTAAGAAGAAATGTACAAGTGTTTTGGAAATAGCAAAAAAACACAAAAAAAACAACAACAACAACAACAAAACAAAAATTGTTTTTGTGTGCAAGGTACCAAACAATCGAAATAAATAATTTGTAGTAAATTCCATAGTATGAAAAAAAGAGGCGTTCCCTGTTTAATAATAATATAGAACTAAATTTTCAACTCCAATTTATCGATATAAAAAAAAAATAATAATAAATTAAAAGAAAAAACCCCTTAAAAACAAAACAAAACAACAACAAGAACAACAAACAAACAAACAAACAAACAAACCGACAAAAACGAAAACAAAATAAGTTTTAGGGTATAACGTGCCTTAATCGATATTCGGTGAAGTACATGCCCGAACATACCCCCGGGTTAGGCTCGATCAAAAGTCACTCTTAGTAAAAATTGATATATATTTTGCAAATTAATCTTACCGATGACGGGTACAGCCATGATGGTAAAACTGCCTGTAGATCAACACAAATAGAGATAGGTATATGAGTTAAAAAATACATAAAGAAAACTTTATCTAAAACTCGAGACATTGTCGTTTTATGACGACGGATGTAAACGAACAGATTCGGAGCACCTCGGCCGATTACGGTTTACACACCAATAAATCCGTAAACAGCCGAGGACAATGTGGAAGTCAGCCAGCAAGCTAACACGGACAACAAAGAGCGGTGACATACGGATATTGTCTTCTGTGTATATAAACACGAACATTTCATACCTAGGTAAACATTATTATGTATGAAATAATACACACTCACGCATCCATAGACACACAAATACATTGAAGGGTGAGAAACATCCAGAAACATTTTTGCCGTACAACTACTATTACTACTACTGCTACTGCTACTGCTACTGCTACTGCTACTGCTACTGCTACTACTAGCAATTACTGCTGGTGTGTGAAGAGGAGGGATGAAACTTTAGATTTACATATCTTTTCAAAATAGTGTTGACAAAACCTTAACAAAATGGAGAACTCCCAAGTCGAGCACGCGAAAGCACGCGCAGTGTGCTGATGCGAATCAGACACGTCTTATTGCGGCGAGATCCAGACTGGGAATGCTAAGATATGCAACGGGTAAAGCCCCGGGCCGCGGTTCGCCATCATGAATGAATACGACGTGGAATGCTCTTGTTCAAACGTCTACTGAGGGACCCTGTCCCATTTTTACTGGAGCGCGGAGCATAACTCTGCAAAATTGATCGAATGACGTAGACGGTTCGGAGACGTCGACCGGTGATGTTCCATACGTGTTCAATAGGTGAAAGGTCTGGGCACAGAGTTGGCCATGGTGGTGTGTTGATGTTTTGCTGCTACAGTACTCAGTGACCAGTCGACCACGGTGAGCATGGGCGTTGTTGTCATGAAAACCAAAACGTCGCCCAGCCTGATGTAAAGAGTGTAATGATCGATGCAATGATATTGTTACGGTAGTGTAGGGCAGTGAGCCTCCCGTGAAAATATGCATTTGGGTTCTGGCAGTCACGGTGATGCCACCCCTCATCATAACTGACCCATCTCCAAATGGGTCATAAGGACGAACGGTGAAGTCTTTTATACCGTTTCTCCAAACACGGCCATGTCGATCATGGAAGTTTAATGTAGGCCTACATTTGGTGTCACCAGAAAAGATTACCCTAGTCTAACGCATGTTAGCCTAATATCTATGACATATAGGACTACACCGTTGGCGTCTGGCAGCAACGTGTCTTGCTGTCAAGTGCGTGGAGTTGACCTCTATGCAATCGGGTTCGAAGCGTCTGACCGATGACTCAGCTGTAACACGGAGGCGGTTTGCGATATGACTGGCTGATTGGCCTCCGAACCCTCAAAGTGTGTGTCCGTATAAGGCGACTCAACCGGTCATCCACATTTGGGTTTGCCGATATTGGACCCACAATCAGCTAATCAGACTGTGACGGACCACATTTCGCGGTCTGGTGCCAACTTGCAGCATGTCCACAGCCCGAGAGGCTGTTAAAATTGTGACAGACAAGTTTGTTGTTTTGTGTTCCAATCACAAACAATAAATATGATTTCAATCGTTTGACCCAGGAATTAAGAGTGAACTCGTTTTCTCGTTGTTATGGTTGGCTATGAAGTTTGGCAGTGGGCGGAGTTAAATGTATGAGTAATTATGCAGTTGCACATGCAATGTGACTTAATGTATCAGTTCAGGCGACAAACTGGGTTGAAACACGTAGGTCTCAGTGGTGAGTTCTAATTGTTTATTTAGTATCATCTCTAATATTCTGAATTATTTTAAGGTTGTGCAACTTTATAATAAAAGGCTAGTGTGTCATTGTTTTGTTATTATTTAGGCCAATTTGACCAGAACGAGAAGGGTTATTTCCAGTGTTTAGGCTACACAACGCACGCACATATTTGGATGGACACTCCTTGCACGTGCCCCCGTCAGTGGGCCAATTGGGCTATTTCTCGATCCAGCCAGTGCACCACGACTGGTACATCAAAGGTCGTGGTATGTGCTATCCTGTCTGTGGGATGGTGCATATAAAAGATCCCTTGCAGCTAATCGTAAAGAGTAGCCCATGAAGTGGCGATAGCGGGTTTCCTCTCTCAATATCTGTGTGGTCCTTAACCATATGTCCGACGCCATATAACCGTAAATAAAATGTTTTGAGTGCGTCGTTAAATAAAACATTTCCTTCCTTCCTTCCATATATAGGTGTTTGGTAGTAATGCTAATATTATGAATAAATTTTGTTATCCAGATTCGGGCATTTTCGTATAATTCGGGCAAAAAAACAGCCTGCTCCCCCCCCCCCCCCCCCCCTTTACAAAAATGGGAGCCCGTACGCGTACAAAGACGGACCCAGGAAACATTTTAGGGAGGGGACCATGGGCAAAAGGGCACATGGAGCAACTCCCTGAAAAGGGCACTTCAATAAAAATTGTAAATAAATTCTTCATAAAGGGTCATATTAATTTTGTATTGGGACTGGTCCCCTCCCTTCGATCCGCCCTTGGCCTATGTAACACTCGGAACAAGACCGTGCATTTTGCAGCTTTTGATATAATTCAACAATATGTATGATCGACATCATCGGCATATAATTAGACTGAAGTTTACCCCAAAAATTGTTTTTAAAAAAATGAACATTTCAGCGAGAGTAAGGCTTTAATTTTTTTTTTTAAAAGAAGTTTGTTTTATTGAAAATGGTGAAAGAAAACAGAAGTACACGTATATTGCATGTTTAGCATGTATAGGTAATGTTGGAAGGCTCATATTAAGGGAAAATAAAAAGTATATCGATATAAACATGTAGAAAGATAAATTTTCTTATTTCTTGACATGTACGCCAATACTGATGAAAGAACATAAAACACAAATGTATAAGAAGAGATATATTTATTACTTTTAGTAAAGGAACATATATAAATATTAACATAAAACTGAAAGCATATATATTTGCTGTATGGATAAAGGCAGATTGGTAAAGAAAAGCCATTACTGATTAATAAGATGTGGGATGTAATACCTTGCTCGAGAATAGACAACTAAGAGCCGAATTGACAAAGCCTCTTTATGAATTACATACGTGTAACTACATGCATTTACAATGCTTAAACACCTGCGTTCAGGGCCGTAGTTAGGAATTTATTTTTTTTGGGGGGGGGGGGGGGCAGATACATTTTTGGAACGAACGAGCATGGGAGGTGCGATACACTAGTGGGTTCGCGGCACGCCTCCCCAGGAAATTTTGAAATCAAGAGGCTCTGAAATACATACAGGTTACATACTTAAAACGTCAATATCAATACCACCCCACCCCACCCCACCCCCCTCCTGCTAGCTATGGTCCTGCTGGTGTTTAAGCAAAACAGGCTTCGTAAATTCGGCCATTAACTCTTTCTTCTCCCTTTATTTATTTATTTATTTATTTATTTATTCATAAATGACACAGATAGTATTATTATTTCTTTAAAGCTAGCCTTGTCTCCGCATCGTACATCTTTTATTAATGCGGAACAAAGAACTACATATTTAATAAACTCAGGTGTTCCGTGTTTGCCTTGAGGAAAAACACAAGTCTCATCGCCATCTTTTCAGTACACTCTTTAACAAAATAAATGAGAAGCGGTCCGCTGTCACAGCCCCATACTGAATAACAATGTATTGGAAATTGGAAATAGAAACCAGAAGAAACGAGAAGTAGCTTAACCATTCTAAATAATATTAAAATATGCTCGTTTATAATTCTATTTTGCTTTCAAAATGCACAAAATGCAAATTCTGAAATTTGGAGGTGGGACGTAGCCCAGTGGTAAAGCACTCGCCTGATGCGCGGTCGGTCTTGGATCGACTCCCGTCGGTGGGCCCACTGGGCTATTTCTCGTTCCAGCCAGTGCACCAGGACTCGTATATCAAAGGCCGTAGTATGTACTATCCTGTCTGTGTAATGGTGCATATAAAAGATCCCTTGCTGCTAATTGAAAAAGAGTAGGTCATGAAGTGGCGACAGCGGGTTTCCTCTCTCAATATCTGTGTGGTCCTTAACGATATGTCCGACGCCATATAACCGTAAATAAAATTTGATGAGTGTGTCGTTAAAAAAATCATTTTCTTTCCTTAATGGAAAAATTTTAGCGGATTTTCTTTTTAAGTCTATATGTCAAAATTACCAATGTTTGACATACAATAAATATAAGTGCTCTAGTGGTATCGTTAAATAAACCAAACTTTAACTCAATTTGTTTGCTACTACAAACATAATATTCTGTCTTAACAGCTCTCCACTCCATCCTGGATCCGTTTTCATGGAATTGCTTAATATACATGTAACGATTATCATTAGTTAAACCCACTCTAACAGACGCGGTTCATAGCAAACTCCGTCGTATAAAGGGCACAAATTACATTGTCTCTTTCATACACAAATATATTTATTACATCGCGGTGGAAAAGATTTTTCGTCTTTCACAACATGGGACAATTCATTTGAGAGTTCTCGATTAAGGAACAGCTAATGTACAGAACTACATGTACTTCCATTCGCGTTTATGAACAAAACTTTGTGCCTCGTTTGTTAAATTTTCATCTATCTTATAGGCTCCAGGCTATGGTATCATCATAATTATGAAGTGTTTGGGGTGAAAGTTATTGCATTTCGTGTAAAATGTCATTCCAAACGTTCAAATGGCTTGAAAGAATTCACCAATTTTGAAACTGAAAGTTAAACAATATTCAGGTTACTTTCCCGTCTGTTATTTGGAAGCATGTATTATGTTTTGCAAGTCTCTATTTGAGAACTTTAGAACATCGCAGTCATAAATACTTGCATTTGAAGAGGAATACATACATGTAGACATAGCCTATGCATCATTAACTCCATTATGCTGGGGGTTGGGTTTTTTTGTAATAAATAGAATACTATATAGGCATATTTGTTCCCATAAGATACCGTTCTTATTAACGTTTATTTACGAGAACAAATTTAATAGTATCTTTATTTCACTTTTGTATGAAAAAAGCCCCGAGATAACAAAGGCCACCGAAGGTAGGTTTTACACACATTGATGTTCTAAATTGTTCGGTGAATATTTTGGTGCCAAAACTGGTTTCCGTTCTCTTTAACGAATGACGTCACATCTGAATAATGTGATAGGAAAACTTGAGTCCAGAGTTCATGCTCCATGTGTCGTCTGCGTGGAAATGTAACAGAAGTGAACTGAAGTTGTGATGAATTGGTCTGACATAGGAACCGCAAAATCTGAAATCAAAATAAAATGTTTTCAAAGATAAATCATCCTGTAGACAAGGACAAAAGGGATAGACCATTTTATTATCGATTTTACTTTTCCTTCTTTTCTTTTTCTTCTTTTTTCCCCATTGAGATACTGAATTAAAAATAAAAGATATGTATCCTTTGAGAATATGAGGACAGTTGCTTATACCCAATTACATTTCAAGTGCGCTATAGTGGGCAACCATATATAGGCGTTCTGGGCATTCTGTTTAGAATAGAAGTTAATGAATGAATATGAGAAAAACCGGCCTCGGTGGCATAGTGGTTAGGCCATCGGTCTACAGGCTGGTAGGTACTGGGTTCGGATCCCAGTCGAGGCATGGGATTTTTAATCCTGATACCGACTCCAAACCCTGAGTGAGTGCTCCGCAAGGCTCAATGGGTAGGTGTAAACCACTTGCACCAACCAGTGATCCATAACTGGTTCAACAAAGGCCATGGTTTGTGTTATCCTGCCTGTGGGAAGCGCAAATAAAAGATCCCTTGCTGCTAATCGGAAAGAGTAGTCCATGTAGTGGCGACAGCGGGTTTCCTCTAAAAATCTGTGTGGTCCTTAACCATATGTCTGACGCCATATAACCGTAAATAAAATGTGTTGAGTGCGTCGTTAAATAAAACATTTCTTTCTTTTCTTTCAATATGAGAAGAAAAAAACCCACCGCAGCCAATACGAATTATTCGTATCAATTAGCAGCAAAGGGTCTTTTATATGCATTTTTTGAAAGACAGAATAGTCCAAACTGAGAACTTTGGTATACCAGTCGTCAAGTTACGGTATGTCTAAAACCACAAAACCCCCAGATCTTACTGTAACTCTGCCTTGGAAGATCTGATATCTGTCATGTTTAACAACGAACAATGTGAATCGATACGTGCAGAACTGTAAGGGATAAATTTAGTAATCAATTGATCTGTGTTACCATCATAAATTATACAATTTAAAAACAAAATTAAATATACTAGTATAAACGTTTTAAAAAACTAAATGTTTTTTGCGAGCGTCCATACAAATGTTTATTTTTATTTGTTGATAAACGAAAATATTTTAAATCAAGTTTTGGCCCGACAAACCTCTGTCCAACTTTCTCAAATCCGTAGACTTTGGCCTCGAGATAATCACACGTACACCACTGACAGTCACCTTCGTCATCGACGTCGAATGAATGGAAGGTCACACCGATCTTCGAACTGGGCGGCCCCTGATACATATCAGAAAAAAAACATACACTTTATTTAATGTCAATGCCATCTGTTTTTGGGAAAACACAGCAAGCATGTACACAGATTCATGGGAAGGATATTTGAAGTTTATGCCTGTGTGTATGTATGTGGTGGAGGGCGGGGGAGGGGGGTAGAGAAATAATTCTTCTACCTATCTAGGCAAAACTGTTGCATGCAATCGAATAATGTTTAAAAATTCAAGATGATGGCAAAAATGTAGAGTGGTGTCAGTTCTAGTAACGTCCTCTATAGTCCTACTCCAGACTTTATCACCAGCAGCAACAGCTATAGCCGCGGCAGTATGTGCGTGGGTACGTGGGTGTGTTGCGAGATATACATTTTAGGATCTTGTAATTATCAGTTAGATTGCTCTTTCCTCAAATGTATATTATATTTTTATCATGAACATCACGAGATTCGTCATTTAAACTTGAGAATACTGGCAGTATCCAGTTATTCCTTTTTAAGAAGGAGCGGCTGATGAAAAAATTATTTGCTGATTTGTTTTTAATGTGCGTACTTGTATGAGCCAATAGCAATCTTCGTCGTTGGGATAGTAACCCTTGGAAAACTGAGAAGACTCAACAGTTCCAGATACAGATGTCAAAACAGCGCCACATCCTGAAAAGAGCAAACCCATATTATTCTTGTGTAATCCCAACGTTTGTAAATGCAAGCTATAGAACAGATTGTCAACATGGCCAAAGTGATACTGGCGAAAAACAAGAAATGCCTTTTAGGTTTAGAAAAACGCGAAATGCTTTTTTGGTATAGCTCGAGACAATACGAGCATATTACTTAGCTCAAGTGTCTTCTAGTCCTAACCTGTTTATATGGCTAGAGAATTTGTTTTGTTAAAAATATCGATTTTATTTATATAGAGTAGGACAATAATAAGTAGCCTACATTTTCGTCCCCACTATTTGCTAACGGCCTGGCATTATTGTGTACGCGTTGATATAACTGTTTACAGACTCTGGACTCGATTGCCCAGTTCTCATGTATACTTTTAAAGAACTTAACGAGACCCATCCTTATTTTTCCTTTAAAACACTTGTGTCTTTTAAAAAATATGTCTTGATGCTTGTTTCAATTGTGTTATATGAGCGAATGTGCGTTAGGCGCTTCCATACAAATAGTTTGGCCCAACTCATCCGTCTTTGGCAGTGATCCACATTAGTCTAGTCTCTACCCTTTGATCAATCCAGCTTGGGTGACCCACAGTGATCCATGTTAGTCTAGCCTCTACCCTTTGACCAATCCCACTTGCGTGACCCATAGTGATCCATATTAGTCTAGCCTCTACCCTTTGACCAATCCAGCTTGGGTGACCCACAGTGATCCATATTAGTCTAGCCTCCACCCTTTGATCAGTACCGTTTGGGTGACCCACAGTGATCCATATTAGTCTAGTCTCTACCCTTTGATCAGTCCCGTTTGGGTGACCTACAGTGATCCATATTAGTCTAGCGTCTACACTTTGACCACTCCCGCTTGGGTGACCCACAGTGATCCATATTAGTCTAGCGTCTACCCTTTGACCACTTTCGCGTGGGTGACCCACAGTGATCCATATTAGTCTAGTCTCTATCCTTTGATCAGTCCCGCTTGAGTGACCCACAATGATCCATATTAGTCTAGCCTCCACCCTTGGACCAATCCCGCTTGGATGACCCATAGTGATCCATATTAGTCTAGCCTCTACTCTTTGGCCAATCCCACTTGTGTGTCCCTACCAGGAACTGAAGCTCCCACTGGTTTAGCTCTCTTGGTCACTGAGACATACAAGTTACCTCGCCACGTCAAGGAATGGACCATCAGATAGTCTTGCTTGATTCAATTAACTCTGATATTTTGAACTATGTGGGTAATAATGCATGTTGTTACCTGACTTAGACACGACCACGTGCTCACAAGTGTCTCCCATTAAACCATCAGGACAGATGCACGTGCAGTTGGGTCCCATGTACCCACCGTTGTCACAGGTTACGGTCTGTGAGCAGTGACCTTCAAAAGAAAACTGAGATGCTTTACACTTGCTCTGATTAGTTCTGTACATGAGCAAAATTTTGTTTGATATCAGATGTAAAACCATTTGGTAAATAATGGCCCGGAATATAAACTGTACATTGACCCATACTCCACAACTGGTACATACAAATTTGTGATATGTGTCTTTGTAGGGTGTATACTACCAAATCAAATCCCATAGACGAAAATAGTAACATATGTGGCTAAAACTCTTACCCGCAGCATATCAATCGACATAAACGCCACGGATATAAATACTATCACCCCTCGCCCTTAAAGTGAATCAGAAAAAATTGGGGTCAAGCTGATCATTTCTGAGATAACGAGTAGCGTCTATGACTAACCTAGTTCCGCACAAAATTCGAGTACTTTTGTTTTACAGGTACTCCATACATGTTTCAAGCACAAGGCTACTTGACACAGTGGTACTAGATGAAATAAAATTGCATACGTTTTTTTTTAGCCAGATGAAACTAATTTTTGTACAACCAACACACTCAAATTTATCACCAATCACAGGACTTGTGGTGTTCCTTTGACCCAGCCGGACGTTATTTGGTGTAGTACTACCTGTATCTCTAGCAAAGAGTATATAAGATTGTCCCCAAAGCTTGCAGCTGATAATCAATAGGAGCAGACCATCATGCAGACACAAATGTCTACCTCACCATGTACCGTCCACAAGACAGTTTATTTGTATGATGGTATCTTAGGAACTTTCAACTCGATATATTAGTACGAAACCAAATTAGCCATATTATACATACTAGTGCATCTGTAGAGTTCGTTTGCCAATTTGATGTCCAGGAAACTGGGAGCTGACCTTTGACCTATGACCATCTGCACGTGTGGGTCGTTCGTTTGGACTGTTATTAGAAGTGGGTTATCGCTCTTGGAAAATGCCTGAAATGAGATGAAAAACAAAGATGAATACTTGATACAAATTCTTGAAACAATATGTCATCCTTGCAAGCTATGGAGCATATAATACAGTGACTGTCGATTGACTTAACTCGAGAGTCGATGGACAGAATGCTCTGTGTCTCAGATCCAACATCTGACGCCAGATACCTTTAAACAATCTGGGGCCTAATTCACTAACATGTCGCAACTTTGCGATCTAGCAGTGCAATGCTAAAAGACTTCCAAAGAGGATGCTTTGTTGTCTAGCAGAGCCTAAGAGATCTTTGTGAATTAGCCCCCTGGTGTGTATATGTTACAACTTATTGTGTCGAGTTTATTCTTGTAAATCCATATACCAAGCAAAAGGTTAAATGCCATCAGTGAACTCGAAATGATTATATCAAAGGTATATGGCGCCAGATTCGAGTTTTTAAAACAGAAGTCGGGCATTACTGGAAAACAAATGAAGGCCTTAAAATTGCACCACAGTTAAGGCGATAAACGTTGTGCCCAAGATAAATATGACCAAATTAGGTACAAACATGCCGACCTTAAAATATTTCTCCTCAAAAACACTGAAATGTTGAGCTATAATTACATTAAAATAATATATTTCTGAATATGTGCAACCCTTCAACAGTTTTTAACACCATTGAGCTACAAAAGACTTAACTGTGATTAGAAAAACAAAAGCCAGCACTTTTATGCCCACATTAGTGAGATCTGAAGCCTGAATTTGTAAACGATTATAAAATCAGAATTTCTCATGACCAGATATTAAACAAATTAAAATACCCTAAAAAATATCAACAGTCAGGGCATAGGCGTACGGGCTCCCATTTTTGTAGGGGGGCAGGGTGATATTTGCCCGAATTAAACGAAAATGCACGAATCTGGATTACATTATTTATTCATATTAGCATTACTGCCAAACAGCTATATAGAGTTGCAAATCAATCATTACATTATTACAACTAATATTGTGAGTAGAATGATGGAAATACATGGTTAAACAGCTTACAGGCCAGCTCGGGCTAGACGTAGCCCAGTGGTACAGCGCTCGCTCGATGCGCAGTCGGTGTGGGATCGATCCCCGTCGGTGGGCCCACGACTGGTATATCAAATGCCGTGGTATGTACTACCCTGTCTGTGGGATGATGCATATAAAAGATCCCTTGCTGCTAATCGAAAAGAGTAGCCCATGAAGTGGCGACAGCGGTTTTTTTCCCTCAATATCTCTGTGGTTCTTAACTATATGTCTGACGCCATATAACCGTAAATAAAATGTGTTGAGTGTGTCGTTAAATAAAAATGTCTTTGTTTCTTTACAGGCCAGCTCGTTTAGCCCAAATATCTCTATCGTTTTAGCCCGAATTTGAGTAGTTGCTCCAACACTAGGGGGCAATTCCTTCCCCCTCCCCTCCGTTCCCGTCTCGTACGCTTATGATTCAGGGAGCTATAAAGAATAAAACAATATTTAAAAAGAAACCATTACGATAAAATCCGTTGAACTGTACGAACCGTTGAACTATAGTGCATGATAGAACTGTAGTCGTAAGGTGTTCCAAACGTCGTCACCAAGTTGTTGCTGAACTTGCCGAACTCCTTCACATTGGCTGGTTTTATGTTGGGGATGATGATGCGGACGTTGTCGTCGCGGTCGGGTCGCGACTGCTCGTGCACGTAGCCGATGGTGTGACCGAGTTCGTGAATTATGGAACCTTTCTGAAAGATTAAGACAAATTCAAAAACCCTCATCATTAATTTTAACTAATGCTACTAGTTTTATTTATGCACTTACAGGGTTGTACCCAGCGAGGTGGAATGGGGAGTAGTTGCATTCTCAAAACAATACGAAAATAGCCTTTCTTAGATTGAAGATGTCCGTTGTGTTTGGTTGTTTTGTGGGTTTGTTCGTTGTTGTTGTGGGTGGGGGTTTTTTTTAATTTAATTTTTATATATATATATATATATATATATATATATATATATATATTTATTTTCTCTATCTGTAGAAGACCCTTTTACTGTGTTAAATTTGACATCCAATACCCGATGATTAATTAATCAACGTGCTCCAGTGGTGTCGTTAGATAGAACAAACAAACTTTACTGTGTTAAAAGTCTTCTTGTACTGACACCCCACTTATTGTAAGCTATAACTAGGTACCGCCCTCACTTCGTGTTTCAATTATTATCATCATCGCAATTACTAAAAAAAAATGTTTTAAATAAATGTAAATGAATTATTTTTAACGTATCTTCATACCCAGCACCCTAGAAATTGATAATTATTTGCATTGATACTGTACATGTGCATGGATTGATCGAATACTTCTATCGTTCTATATATATTTTCAATATCTGTATTAACTAGTTACTGGTGTTAAATGAGTTACTATCTAGACGCGATTGTCTATGGAACGATACCCCAACAGTCACAAAGTGATATAATATTTTTGGAGACTCAAATTGTAAGCTAATGTTCAATAATGTTTACCTCCACATAAAACTTATTTTAATACACTTAGATATTCAATGAGGTTTTTTTACACAAAAGTTTTATTAAACAATACTGTGTAAATCGTAAGAATCTGCGTACATTGCATGATCCGATGGAAACTGTTTGGCCGCCAGAGATCTTACCAACGGCTGTTTTACAACTGAAAAAAACACGACAATTATTATTAATACATATACATGTATAAGGTATAAGACAACAAATTATATAAATTATGATTACAACATAAATCGAACTAACTGATATCAGTGTTTAACATTTCTACTCAGGTTTTCCGTTATATTTAGATCCAAATCATTTCAGCTAAAGTGATAGATCCTAGTTTTTAAACACTACGACGTGTTTTACTTACATTGTATTATTTAGATATAAAGACAATTTTATTATATATCTTATATTATTTAGAATAATAATTTTCGTACACCTGAAGTGGTTCTAATCATCCATGTTTTTGCAATACCCCAAAATGCATTTTTCATAATTCTAAAAACGCACGATTGTCTGAGAAATAATGGTTATCGAGACAAGCTCCAGTTATTTTTAAATGGTATTTCCCTGTTGAAACATCACCGACTTTAGCTTCTCTCTGTTATAACCTTATCCAAATGTGTATAGCAGGTTTGTAGATTAACCAAATTTAGTGGCTAGTTTCACGGGCTGAAACTGGGGTCTGCGCCTTTAAGGTCACTTTTCGTCCAACCAATCAAAATACGGTTAACATATACATGTACATTTATTTGAATGTACAGACATACACAGGCAATGACACGGAGTGGAACAGTGTTTGCGCATATGCGTGTAAAATTTACATTTTATTTATTTTTTTAATTTTTGCGTTAAAAATTGTAACTTAGTTAAAATATTGGAACTATTAAATATCACTGTAATTTATCTATCGCTGTTATATAGGCCTACATGACTACTTAAAAATATATATAATATTATTTACTCTGTTCCTGCAGTGAATCGGATGAAGTCACTGTGACCGAGTTTTCTGCTCAGGGCTAGATTCCTTTGTTGGAATCGAATGCAAGTTTTGAGTTGCCACTGCATCATGGCGTCCATAGCCCACTTTAGATGGAAAGCATCTGTAAGCGGAATACAATATGACAATGTGAATTAAAGCAGACGCGTTCTTTCTGGCAGGCACGGTGGAGCATGTGGGGGTGGGGTGGGGGCAATAATTCTGAATCAAAAATATTATTGGTAGTAAATATTAAGGCAGAGATTAATTTTACTTGTAGAATGCAGGAAATTGCATTTAAGGACATCTAGTTTTCAAAAGTTTACGGGGGAAGCATACCCCCAGAAGCCCCTTTGCGCCCTCGATCTGTCAGTTTACACCTCCCCCACCCCCCTAGACACATGACTACTTCCTTCCGCCGTGCATGTCTGCTCCAAAACAACAACCAAGTCATATTTGGATCAAACCCAGATTCCTGACACCAGGAACTGGGTTTTAAAATGTCTCCATGTGAATTTAAGCAGACGCGTTCTTTCTGGTCCAAAACAACAACCAAGAGATATTTGGATCATGTTATAAACGTTAACACCAGGGACTGGGTTTTAAAGGAATATTTCTAAAATCAAATGATCGAAAAACCTACATGAATAAGGACCGTTTTACATATGCGCGCGGTTTTTAACGCTACTATTTATATAACAATACATATCCATTTTTTAATGCGTCCGTTTTGCGCGTTCTGCTCCCGCGCCGCTCCAAAATTAATGACGGTGTACGCTTTCAAAATAAATCAAACATGTTGACAAAAATATTCTTTACATAAAGTAAACAACATTTACAATTATTTTTAGAAAGAGGTAGGTGTAATGCTGATAATTGTGAACATCACCTAACATACTAACTAAACCATTCTTTCTTAGAGTTCTGGGATCGATCCCCGTCAGTGGAACCATTGGGCTGTTTCTTGTTCCAGCCAGTGCACCACGACTGGTATGTACTATCCTGTCTGTAGGATGGTGCATATAACAGATCCCTTGCTACTAATGCAAAAAATGTAGCGGATTTTCTGTCTAAGACTATATGCCAAAATTACCAAGTGTTGACATCCAAAAGCCGATGATTAATAAAATCAATGTGCTCCAGTTGTGTCTTTAAACAAAACAAACTTTTTTCTTAGAGTTTACCAGTGTATTAAAGTTTGTTTTGTTTAATGACACCACTGGAACACATTGATTTATTAA
>NC_054701.1:59998480-60028480 GCF_016097555.1 Gigantopelta aegis | reverse complement strand
AGCAACAGTGGTCATTAAGAGAGCAGACGGTACTTTTGGAGGATTCTTCAGCCTGACTGCCGTTTAGGTTTCTTATTATTCAATATTTTATTACACCTCGTTGTTTAATTATTTAATATCAAGTCGGTACCATTTTTGCCAAACAGGTACCATTATAGCTATAAAATAGTACGGTACCGTTTTCGCCAATACATTGAGGTGCTGTTATAACCAAATCGGTTACGTCTTTGCCAACGAAAATGGTTTCATTTTATCCTGATCCCCATAAGACGACTCATAGTGTGGATGCCCCACCCCCTATCCAATATAAAATCGCATTGTGGTCAGAAGATATAGTCATCCACTTTTCTCAAACAGCCTCCTACATTTACAGATGATGAACATTGCAGAAGGATAGTTCCGACCCACAAGATACTGGAAAGATTTACAGATGATGAACACTGCAGAAGGATGGTTCTGACCCACAAGATACTGGAAAGATTTACAGATGATGAACACTGCAGAAGGATGGTTCTGACCCACAAGATGCTGGAAAGATTTACAGATGATGAACATTGCAGAAGGATGGTTCTGATCTACAAGATGCTGGAAAGATTTACAGATGAACATTGCAGAAGGATGGTTCTGACCCACAAGATGCTGGAAATATTTACAGATGATGAACATTGCAGAAGGATGGTTCTGACCCACAAGATGCTGGAAAGATTTACAAATGATGACAACTGCAGAAGGATGGTTCTGACCCACAAGATGCTGGAAACATTCACAGATGATGAACACTGCAAAAGGATGGTTCCGACCCACAAGATGCTGGAAACATTTACAGATGATGAACACTGCAGAAGGATGGTTTTGACCCACAAGATGCTGGAAACATTCACAGATGATGAACACTGCAGGATGGTTCCGACCCACAAGATGCTGGAAACAAATATTCCATGCCTAGCAACCGTTGGTTCTTATGTGGTCATCAGGAGCATCCTTTATCGGTCTGAAACTACCGATTACATAACAGAGTAGTCAGTCGAGTGTGTTTCTCTAAGGTCCAATGATCTCGTATGTCTCCCATATTTTAAAAATGGTCTGTATATATACCTATTTCTCTCTTTTTGGAGTAATTTCTTGTCTACTGCTACTGCAGCCTACGCACAGTCTATGACAAGAGTTTAATAATATTTTTTGAAAAAGGACCGACCTCGGTAGTGTACAGGGGACCCATTTCACTAAACATCGTAATTTACGTCTGCTACTAGCAGTTATACCGGTCGTGCGTTTGCACGTGTTTGGCATCTATTTCACGCAGAAAATTACATCATTACGGAAGTTGAAGTATTTTAAAGACAAAAGAAAATGAAATATGTGTTCTTCTAACTATATTTGTTGAACGATAATAGTAATAAGAATTGTGGTTTAGTCGTAGTTTACGTGCAAAACTAGGCTTACGATGTTTTGTGAAATTGGGACATGGTTAAGCCAACTGACAAAAGGCTGGTAAGTACTGAGTTTGCCTCCCGGTACTGGCTCCCACCAAAAAGGAAGAAGGAAGGAAGTTTTATTTAACGACGCACTCAACACATTTTAGTTATGGTTATATGGCGTTAGACATATGGTTAAGGACCACACAAATATTGAGAGAGGAAACCCACTGTCACCATTTCATAGACTACTCTTTCCGATTAGCAGCAAGAGATCGGTTATATGCACCATCCCACAGACATGGTTGTACATACCACGGCCTTTGATATACCAGTCGTGGTACACTGGCTGGAACGAGAAATAGTCCAACGGGCCCACCGACGGGGATCGATCCCAGACCGATCGAGCAGGCGCTTTACCACTGGGCTACGTCCCGCACGGCACCCAGCAAGAACAAGTTTAATGATTCAATGAATAGGTGTAAAGTCACTAACCACTAATCTTCTGTTCTGGACAGACAGTCCAGATAGCTGAGGTATGTGTGTCCAACATAGCATACTTGGATATAATACAAAAATATCTATAAATGAAATGAATGAAACAAAAAGGACCAAACAAATCTTAATATTCAAACCTATTGTTAGGATTTATGTATAATAAGTGTATACATGTATGGTAATGCCCGTCTGAATAACAACAAGGCCACATGCAATCAACCAGACTGCAACAATGCGTTTTGAAAGACGGAAAGTTTCATTATAAAATATTATATCTTTATATACTCTTCAAAAAAAGAAACGCAAAAGGGTACAAATGGGTTATAACTCCGATTTTATGTTTCCTACCGGTTCATGCTTTGTGAATATAAGGTCATTGCATGTCCCAAACACATTCCCACGGTTACATTCGATAAAACGCAGCTACTGTACAATAAAGTTCCAAAATGTGAATATTCGCAAAAACGCAGCCACGTGCAAACCATGTCACCACTGCACGTGCGTTGTCTGCACGTGCAACATGAACACCGACAGTATAAAAGTGCAGGGTGTTCGCTTGCCTGGCCTCTGTATCTGGCCGACAGTTGACAATCCAGGACATGCCACGTCTCAGTGAACCGCAGAGAAACAATGCCATCGGCAGACTAGACGCAGGCGAATCCAGAACGGCCGTTGCCAGGGCATTCCATGTGTCCCCAAGCACCATCTCCAGACTGTGGGACCGTTACCAGCAACATGGATCAACACGTGACCTCCCTAGATCCGGTCGACCACGGGTCACTACCCCCGGGCAGGACCGCTACATCCGGGTACGCCACCTTCGGGAACGATTGACTACTGCCACCTCCACAGCCGCAGCAATACCAGGTTTGCGCAGGATATCCGACCAGACCGTACGGAACCGCCTACGTGAGGTAGGAATTCGTGCCAGACGTCCAGTTCGAGGTGTCATCTTAACACCACAACACCGTCGACTCCGACTGCAGTGGTGCCAGATTCATCGACAATGGCCTCAACTGCGATGGAGACGGGTATGGTTCAGTGACGAGTCCCGATTTCTGCTCCGACGTCATGATGGAAGATGTCGCGTGTATAGGCGTCGTGGTGAACGTTATGCGGCAAACTGCGTGCAGGAAGTGGACAGATTCGGCGAGGGTAGTGTCATGGTGTGGGCAGCCATCTCACACACTGGCAGAACTGACCTGGTCCACGTGCAGGGCAACCTGAATGCACAGGGCTACATTGACCAGATCCTCCGGCCACACATCGTTCCAGTTATGGCCAACGCCAACGCAGTGTTCCAACATGACAACGCCAGGCCTCACACAGCACGTCTCACAACGGCTTTCCTACAGAACAACAACATTAATGTCCTTCCTTGGCCATCGATATCACCGGATTTGAACCCAATTGAGCATCTATGGGACGAGTTGGACCGACGCCTCCGACAGCGACAACCACAGCCCCAGACCCTGCCCGAGCTGGCAGCAGCCTTGCAGGCCGAGTGGGCCACCATCCCCCGGGACGTCATCCGTACTCTGGTTGCTTCAATGGGCAGGCGGTGCCAGGCAGTTGTCAACACACTTGGAGGCCACACCCGGTATTGACTCCAGATGACCTTGACCTTGGTGGTGTGTCCTATCACTTACTCACAATGGACTAGAGTGAATTGTGAACAATCCTGCAACATTTGGTAATTATCGGACTCACCATTCAATAATTAAATCAATTCTCCATATGTTACGACAATGTGGTTTTGCGTTTCTTCTTTTGAAGAGTATATATTTAAATTATTTCCAAAGAAGGTCATCATAGCTAGTCATAAATTACGATGTAGCATTCTAGAACATATGTAGTACAAGTGTACAACTTGTAAAGTTATAATAGGATCAAGTCACATTGTTTAACCCATATTAAAAATAACAGAAACTATTCAGTATATAAGTAAATTTATTGCATGCAAACAAAACAGGATTGTCAAAAACATTAGTTTTATTGACAATTAATAACATGGTTGAATAAAAATAATTTTAATGCTAAAAAACATTTTGATTTATCTGCACACAAGCACCTAAAACAGTTTAAATTAAAAATACATATATACTATGAAATCCTTTATTTTCGTGGGATTAAATTCTCACGGTTTTGTTAGAAAACACATTTCAAGGAGTATTAAATTTATGGATTGAAAACTTAACACCATAAATTTGTATTACATATACACATGTACTGTATTATGTTTTTGCTGTGCTTTTCAATTTGTCGACTACACTAGTCCACGAACTACACGAAATTAGACCATCACTAAAATAAAGTGATTTCACAGTAATGTACATGTATAATTATGTGATTCCAGTTTATAAACAATCTGACAAACAGGCAAGAAAAAGCATCTTTGCAAGCATGAAGGATTGTATATTAATATGCTAAGAAGTTCTCACACTGGGAATAAAATGTAGGCAGGCTCCACAGAATAATTAACACTGTTTTTGACTGAGAAAAAAAGTCATTTAATTTCAAAATGGTGAAATATATAATTTACGAAAATAGACTTTGTTCACTTCTGACACTTCGCAATGTGTTTTCTTTCATTAATGGTTATGGCACAATGTTTTACAGATTACAATACATCAATCAGCAAATTTTGTAAATTACTGGACATTTAAATCTGGCAAGCCAAAACAACTGCTGAATAAATAAATAAGCATTCGAAACGCATTTAAAAAAACGAGTAAAAAACCCACACGAACCCCCCCCCCCCCCCCCCCCCCCCCCCCCCCCACCCCCACACACCTCAAAACATGTACACAAATGTATGTTAGAATGAAACCAAAAATAACAGAAATCATTAGGTTACGGCCACGTGCACTGCTTGGGTTTGGCAGACTTAAATCTTGCCAATTTAATACTATAATGGAATGGAGAAGTATAAACATAAAGAGCATTTTGCAGTAAACATAAATAGTCATTAAATTAAGCATTTGTACAAATATATAAATATATTAAAAATAAATACACAAAATATTTCAATAACAATAGCGGCAGCTGTAACACAATGATCCCAGATACACACAAAATAAATTATATAAAAAAGTGCTTACAGGACAAATTCTGTACAGTATACATTATAACCTGTTTGATTGATTTTGATTTCTAGGATAGAAAACTTGAATGCAATAACCCTAGTTATTAAATAGTGTAAAATATGTTTGACTTACAGTATTATTTAAACCATTAAATTACACATATTAAACAGTGTGTAAAATAGGTTTGGCTATTACAGCTTTATTTAAACCATTAAATTACCATAATAAACAGTGTGTAAAATAGGTTTGGCTATTACAGCTTTATTTAAACCATTAAATTACCATAATAAACAGTGTGTAAAATAGGTTTGGCTATTACAGCTTTATTTAAACCATTAAATTACACATATTAAACAGAGTAAAATAGGTTTGGCTATTATGGCTTTATTTAAACCATTAAATTACACATATTAAACAGTGTAAAATAGGTTTGGCTATTACGGCTTTATTTAAACCATTAAATTACCATAATAAACAGTGTAAAATATGTTTGGCTATTACAGCTTTATTTAAACCATTAAATTACACATATTAAACAGTGTAAAATATGTCTGGCTATTACGGCTTTGTTTAATATGTGTAATTTAATGGTTTAAATAGTGTGTAAAATAGGTTTGGCTAAATGCAGGGTTAATTTAACTATGCGTTGAACAACTGGGCCCTGGTGTTTGTACATGTAGTAAGGCTATGGTGAATCACTGGATACAGGATTTTCTTTCACTGCATCATAATTGTATGTAGAACCCAATATTTAGAAACCATTAGACATCAAATTTTTAATTTGGAAAAGTTAATTACTATATATTTAAATTTTCATAGATACTAGTATTTATGGTTTCTTTTTCCGTTGTTTACAGTAATACATCTTTTTTCAATATTCTCTGTATACACAGATCAATAATTTCACTATTTTGTAGATACAATTTTTTGCAAAGTATAAAGTTTGTTGAAGTTTGTTTTGTTTAATGACACCATTAGAGCACATTGATTAATCAATCATCGGCTATTAGATGTCAAACATTTGGTAATTCTGACATGAAGTTATCAGAGGAAACCCGCTACATTTTCTTTATTCAGCAAGGGATCTTTTATATGCACTTTCCCATAGACAGAAAAGCAAATACCATGGTCTTTTGTCAGTTGTGGTGCACTGGTTGGAACAAGAAAAAACCCAGTCAGTTGAATGGATCCACCAAGGTGGTTCGATCCTGTAATGTAAGCACCTCAAGATATGATACAAATATGATTAAGAGAAATGTTGAAATGCATGTTCCCCATGGTACCTTTAAGAAGTTGGTGTATATTATAAATCATATCTAAGATAATCGTAAAATGTTTTATTCAACAAAAACCTAGGTCACACCTTCAACAAGCAGGTGACTACTTAAATGGTTATTTTTATACATGACCACAAAAGCTAAATCTTTCACACTGTTTGATATACTTAGTAACTTCAGAAATAACTTGGAGCGGGGTCAACCCTACAAATAAAACATGGGCATTCCTAGAAAGCCCCCTGCGTGTGCTGTAACCTCACCGTGGTGCAGGGGTGTAACATTCTCTTTGAGAATGGCCAATACAGCACAAAATTTAAATTTTGAGTAAAAGTCAGTATCTATCTGTGATATATGTATTTTTGCACAGTTCTTTACACTGTTTTTAGTTAAATCTTGAATTCTTGTATTGATGTTGATCATCACTTTATTTGTTTGCATAACCATAGTTTGACACCCAATAGCCGATGTATTTTTCGTGCTGGGGTGTCGTTAAACATTCATTCATTCATTCATTCCTTTCCTAGAAAGCAAAACATATCAAACAGGTAATAACATTTTTGTTTTAACCTTTCATTGTCCTACACAGATTTATACATTATGCTTATATTTAACTGATTAAGCTAAACAGTTCAAAATATGTTAGGATCACATGAATGGTAGAAACGAATAATATCAACCAATTGCAATTGCTCATGGCAATCGGCAATGCTGTGGATTTTTTAATTGTCCCTGGATTTGTTAATTGTCCCCAGCACTTTTTTACCATAGACTATATTCAGGGTTTTTTCAACAATGGCATGTTTTTTTTTTTTGCCGTGGACACTTTCTTAATTGCAAGGGTTGTAATATTGATGATTATCATTCACCAAGAAACAGTATTTCATTTGCTAATAATGAAAGAAAGAAATGTTTTATTTAACGACGCACTCAACACATTTTATGTACGGTTATATGGCGTCAGATATATGGTTAAGGACCACACAGATTTTTTGCTGATAATGATATCATATTATGGAGTGGGATGTAGCTCAGTGGCAGAGTGCTCGTCTCAGGTGCAATGGGTCATAGGATTGACTGCCTTTGATAGACTATGCCCCCCCCCCCCCATCCCAACCAGTGCCACATGACTGTGGTATGTAGTGTCCTGTCTATGGGAAGAGTATATACAGATTCCTTGCTGCTTTTCAAAGCAGTAGCCTGTGTAGCAACAGCAGGTTTCCTCTATCTCTTGACCAAGGAAGGAAATGTTTTATTTAACGACGCACTCAACACATTTTATTTACGGTTATATGGCGTCAGACATATGGTTAAAAAAAAAAAAAAAAAAATTATTTAACGATGCACTCTACACATTTTATTTACAGTTATATGGTGAGACATATGGCTAAGGACCACACAGATATTGAGAGAGGAAACCTGCTGTCGCCACTTCATGGGCTACTCTTTTTAATTAGCAGCAAGGGATCTTTTATATGCACCATCCTACTAACAGGATAGTACATACCACAGCCTTTGTTACATCAGTTGTGGAGCACTGGCTGGAACGAGAAATAGCCCAATGGGTCCACCGACGGGGATTGATCCTACATCGACCGCACATCGTGCGAATGCTGTACCACTGGGCTACGTCCCGCCCCTCCTCCCCTGACCCAGTCTATTTAATCACGCTAGACACCAAACAGCTGTAGTTTCAAATGAGCTGAGGTATCATTAAACATTCCTTTCATTTGTTTTAAATTATTAGATCTAAAACAGTGATTTTATATCCTCAATTTCTTGTTACTTGTTCGCAGCACTTACTATCCAAACAGCAAAAATATGTAGAACAATCATTGTGAATTAGCGTAAAGGACATTGATACATCTGACTACGGGCTGGTAGGTATAGGGTTCGCAGCCCGGGACAGCGTGCTTGAACCTTAATTGGATATAAGCACGAAAATAAGTTGAAATGAAATGAAGTGGACATTGACAGATTGTTTACAGAAGTATCGTACATACGTGTAGATATCAGTGCAAGCAAACAGAAGAAAATATACTTTTATAGATTATACACATAATAATCATGCAGCTAACAAATATGCTTTTATATGTTAAATTATAAAACATGTAATGGTATAGCAAGCAAATATCCCCACAAAATATGCTCTTATATAAATCATTTCTACTAAGTACAAACTGATTTAATCAAATCCATCTCAAACATATCAAAACCCAAAATAAAAATAAAATATATAATTATTTAATATGCTTTTCATATATACAACGTTTTATGACGTGATGATTCACTATATTTTAGCACAATATTCCAATAATAAAGAATACAAAATATAAAATGCATGAAAATAAATATTGTAGAAATACTTGGCCCACACCAAGTGTATTCCTTGGTACATGTATATGGCCAAAAGTATATTAAAAACATCCGCAAAATAAAATGGCAATGTATTAGCAATGTACAGTAGTTCAATAAATGCTGTTTTGTAGGCAATATGTTAGGCAATGACAAGCATGTGTTGTGTGTGATAGGGCGACTAATAACAGGTAAATGCAATGTACAACAGGTTAACGTAATATACGCACAATGTGTCTCCTGACCATAATAACATATAACATTAATGACATCATTTTATTACATGCAGCCTTTCTTTCAAATAAACAAAAACAAGACTAGAACTGTAGAAATATTCTGTTAACATCAGTTGCAATTCAAAGGAGTACCCCCATCCACCCGCCACACACATACACATATATACAATGTACACATAATATTATATACACATAGAATTCATTTTTTCCGATTTAATGCTAAAAATGCAACAGGTATTACATGTATGTTGTAGTCAGAAGCCTGGCCATATCTTATATTTTTGTTAATCACAGAAAATAAAGAATATCACAAATGCATAAAAGTTAATATTATATATAATGTTATTATTATTTTAAAATATTATCATAAACTTCAGTTCTTATTTAGAAATTTGTTCAACTGATCAAATGAGGAAGATCAATTCTGAGTAGGGTCAAAACTATATCCACCATTATTTTGATAACAATAAATCAGAAAAAATTGAGTAGGGCCAAAATATATTCACCATTATTTTGGTAACAATAAATCAGAATTTTTTTTAGTAGGGCCAAAATATATTCACTATTATTTTGATAACAATAAAAAAAAAAAAAGGACAATGTTGCTTCTTTTAAATTAATTTAACCAAATATGATTTGATAATGCTGTTTTAAATAAATACACGTACTAGAAAATGAATATGTCCAAATGCATTAATCTCAGTTTTGTTGTTATTTTAATATTAAAGTGTGTTGTGACAATCCATCAACTTTACAAAATTACTGGATAAAAGTAAGCAGCACCTCTTCATCACAGTGTTGGTAATAATTGCCAAATGGGATCACAACATGAGGCTCATTTATTATGTAGAATTTCTGAACCTAAAACAGAAATCTGCTGATTCTGTTTTATGTAATTATATCATCAAAAGAAATCTAGGTTGATTTTGCATGAAAAATATTGCTACAAAGTAAAAATTATAAACAAAAAGCGGAGATCTGAAAACACTTTTATCTTTAAAAGCAAATATATGAAGCAATATTGAAACAAGTCGTACAAAAAATACAAAATCTAAGTGAAGTTAAGATGGCAATAAAAGATTCCAGGTATTTGTATTCAGAATTCCTCACAAGCACTTTCAACATACAATGTGTTAACAAACGTAGGTTTGGTCTTACCATGTTGATTGTACTCTCAACTTATAGCAAGTATTACCGGTATATACAATTTACATTAATTACAACCTACCCTAATATTATGGCTCACTAAGTGACACATTAATACCTACTGAATAAAAAAAATAACAATAAGAATGACCATCTCGTTGACAGTACTATCGCTGTGTCAAAATATCAAATTGCACCAGTAACATACATTTTTGGTATTATAACAGTTTTTGTTCATTGAAAAAATATTAAAATGCAATCCTCTACATTGCGATCAATTTGGTTGCACAGGCAACCATTTTTTTCATTTGGCTACTAAACATTGCATACTATCTGTATAAAAAAAATAGAAGTAGGCGCCATCTGACTCCTAGATGGAAAAGTTAATGTTGAGGGTTGAAATGTGGTTATTTTAAGGAATATTTTATTAGTGAAAGACTAAATGTGGTAGCCACTTTGTAAAAAACATTTGTAATAGGCTAATTTGGCAATGGGCAGGGCGAACCTTGTATAACAATGTTGTTTCTGAACAATTAACCTTTCAAGCGCTACCATAACAGAATTTAGAACATTGCTTTATATAAGCTGTAACTTTTAAATAAATACAAATTGATGGATAAATCTATTTGAAAATATGTTGTGAATTTCATTGAGATCATTGCCCAATTAATATTAGTCGCATAATTTTATTTTACCTGTTCAGAAAGCAGTGAATCCCTCAAAGTCGTCACCGTTGCCTGAATCAAGAACGGGGGAAATCGAGGCCATTTTGGACAAATGTCAAACTTCCAACACTGTGGAACGATCGAACCCCAACCTTGCCCCTTAAACTCTCGATAACATGTTACTGCCGATTTCATTGGATAATTGAAACTACAAGCTACAATGTACCAATCAACATTAGTTTCATAACATTCACAAGCCGGAAGTTCCCCTGTTTACGTGTACAAAACATGCTTGCTGAAACATGACAATAGTCGTGACATGCACTGGAAGCCCACGTATAACGGCACGACTATAGTCGCAACACACACTGGAAGGGTTAACATATTTTTATATTTTCTAGGACGTGGTTGGAAGCATTTTCAAAACATGGGACACAATTTGATGGAATAAAATGGATCTTGATGAAAAAAACAACAAAAAACTATCAAATCTGGACGACTATACCAGACTGCTGGTTCATGTTCGTTCATGTGACTGACCAAATAACTCTCCCCAAAATACATACATCAGAACAAATTTTAATTCACCCAAATTAAAACTATTTATTTGATAGTAAATATTTTGAATTCTGATACCATCATATCTCTAGTAAAACATACCATCTTTCACACCTGCAATTTAAAATTTTAAAAATCACAAACCAAGAGTTGATGCTCATAACTCTGTTATTGGAACGTGTTTGATCTCTTCGTAATCCTGATCTTCCTCAAACGGGTTTGTCCCTGGTTCATCATTTTGTTTTTCCATTGTTCCATTGCACTGATTCCCGACATTGTTTCCCAATGTTCCTGTTTTAGCACCGTCCTTTTTCAGATAAACGACAGAGTGAAATACTTCATTGGCTTTACTGGACTTCTCTACATTTCCGTTTGTGTTTATCACTTTACTCGGACTGGAGGAACTTCCATTCAGTTTGCTAACAGCAATAACGACGTTGCTGTTATCGCTGCTCTTGCAAATGCCATCAGACATGGCCTTGCTGTTACCAAGACCATTAACTCTGCTGCCATTGTGACTTTCATTTCCGTTGCTTCCATCAGCAGCATGGCACATTTTCTCACCCTCGATGATGTCTTCATTATTGTAGATGTTTTCATCTACGTCATCGGTGTCATCCCTGCTGCACTGTCGGATCATCGCCTGCAGGGCCTTATAGCTGCTGCTTGTGGTACAGATCGGCTGTGTGACGACGAGCTTTTTGTCACCATTCTTCTTCTTCCCATTGTCAAGGACAGATGTCTTCACTTCAGGACCTCTGCCTGGCAAGTTCTTCTTTGGACGAGATTCTTTGATTTCTGGATCAGTATTGCACGGTTTCTTCTCCTCAGGGTCTGGAGATTTCGGCTCCTGGCAGACATTGTTAGAGATTGTAAATTCAGATTCAGAGAAGGCTCCTTTCCCTCTGTGGGTTACAAATGGCTCAGGGTCTGGCACCGAAACGAGTCGAGCCAGACCTGGGATTTTGATTTCTTTAGCCTTCAGTTTGGCGTTGAGATTGACACGGTAGTCTTCAGCATCCTTCAGCTTGTGTATGGCATCCTGGAAAGACAAATAAAGAGATACGTTAACAGTAGGATATCATGGTAATATTGATAATGTTAACAGTAGGACATGATGGTAACACCAAAGAGATACTTTAACAGTAGGACATCATGGTAACAGTAGGATATCCTGGAAAAACAAATAATGAGATATGTTAGCAGTAGGACATCTTGGAAAAACAAATAACGAGAAATGTTAACAGTAGGACATCTTGGAAACACAAATCAGAGATGCATTAACAGCTGGACATTCTGAAAACACAAATAAAGATATGTTAACAGTGGCACATCCTGGAAACAGAGATATGTTAACAGTAATTCATCCTAGAAACACAAATAAAAAGATATGTTAACAATAGGACATCCTTGAAACATTAAAGAGATATGTTAACAGCAGGATATTCTGGAAACATTAAAGAGATGTTAACAGTAGGATATCCTTGAAACAGTAAAGAGATACGTTAACAGTAGGATATCCTGGAAACAGTAAAGAGATATGTTAACAATAGGACATCCTTGAAACATTAAAGAGATATGTTAACAGTAGGATATCCTTGAAACAGTAAAGAGATAACTTAACAGCAGGATATTGTGGAAACATTAAAGAGATATGTTAACAGTAGGATATCCTTGAAACAGTAAAGAGATATGTTAACAGCAGGATATTGTGGAAACATTAAAGAGATACGTTAACAGTAGGATATCCTTGAAACAGTAAAGAGATAAGTTAACAGCAGGATATTGTGGAAACATTAAAGAGATATGTTAACAGTAGGATATCCTGGAAACAGTAAAGAGATATGTTAATAGTAGGATATCCTTGAAACATTAAAGAGATATGTTAACAATAGGACATCCTTGAAACATTAAAGAGATATGTTAACAGTAGGATATCCTTGAAACAGTAAAGAGATAACTTAACAGCAGGATATTGTGGAAACATTAAAGAGATATGTTAACAGTAGGATATCCTTGAAACAGTAAAGAGATAACTTAACAGCAGGATATTCTGGAAACAGTAAAGAGATATGTTAACAGTAGGATATCCTTGAAACAGTAAAGAGATAACTTAACAGCAGGATATCCTTGAAACAGTAAAGAGATAACTTAACAGCAGGATATCCTTGAAACAGTAAAGAGATAACTTAACAGCAGGATATCCTTGAAACAGTAAAGAGATAACTTAACAGGAGGATATTCTGGAAACATTAAAGAGATATGTTAACAGTAGGATATTCTGGAAACATTAAAGAGATATGTTAACAGCAGGATATTCTGGAAACATTAAAGAGATAAGTTAACAGTAGGATATTCTGGAAACATTAAAGAGATACGTTAACAGCAGGATATTCTGGAAACATTAAAGAGATACGTTAACAGTAGGATATCCTTGAAACAGTAAAGAGATATGTTAACAGCAGGATATTCTGGAAACATTAAAGAGATATGTTAACAGCAGGATATTCTGGAAACATTAAAGAGATATGTTAACAGCAGGATATCCTGGAAACATTAAAGAGATATGTTAACAGCAGGATATTCTGGAACAGTAAAGAGATATGCTAACAGCAGGATATTCTGAAAACATTAAAGAGATATGTTAACAGTAGAACATCCTGGAAATACAATTGACATGTTAAAAGTATAACATTTCAGTCCATTTAAAAACATTTTACTGAAGAAAAAACAACAACCCCAAAACAACAAGAAAAATGTAGGGCTAGCTCCGTCACTGGCCAAATTTGCCAATTGCAAATTTCAAAAACAATTGGCAAATTTTATTTTCATTTGGCAACATAATGCCATGAAATATTTGATATTTTGTTAGAAAATAACTGGGTTTCTGCAGTTTTTGAAGTTTTATAGATAATTTGAGGAAATTTTCTGCTGAGACAGAGCTAACCCTGTAAACTTAAATGTCAAAAATAATTTTAATAAAGAAATAATTAAAACAGTAAAACCAATCTAAACTGGACATGCATGGGACCTAATAAAAAGTTCAGTAACAGGGGTATCTGGTTCTGTTATGTTAAAAACAGACATTGAAAAACATTCTGCTCTGAGGGAAGGAAGAAAAGTTTTATTTAACAACGCATTCAAAACATTTTATATGCAGTTATATGATGTCAGACATATGGTTAAGGACCACACAGATATTGAGGGAGGAAACCTGCTGTTGCCACTTCATGGGCTACACTTTTCGATTAGTAGCAAGGGATGTTTTATATGCACTATCCCACAGACAGGATACTACATACCACAGCCTTTGCTACACCAGTTGTGGAGAACTGGCTGGAACGAGAAATAGCCCAATGGGTCCACTAACGGGGATCGATCGCAGACCGACTGCGCATCAAGTGAACGCTTTGAGGGAATTCCAGTTTAATGAGGGTTCAGACTTGAGGTTGGGTGAGCAGGATATTCATATTTTACAAAACAGGCTTTAAAGCAGCATTTTTTTTTTACTAGCCATTCGGCATTGAGATAGTAGTTATTTTCTAGCCCAACATTGAATATTACTAGTCATGGGAGTGGGGCTACCATATTCTTGAAGCCCTGATTATTTGTACTTTGATTGATTCACCAAAACAAATGCCTACGATTGACTGTTGCAAGAGACCGACATTATCATGATTTATCTTTTTGTCCGGTTTATCTACATAAAGGCTGAGTTGGCTTATACACAATACCGACATTATGATGATTTATCTTTTTGTCCGGTTTACCTACATAAAGGTTGAGTTGGCTTATACACAATACCAACATTTTTGTATGAGATATTGAGGGGCAAACTAAGGGGTCAGCTTATCCAGAGAGTCGGCTAATACACAATGATATACAGTATGTGAAAGTATTATGCAGTGCTTGTCGTTTGAAAATCGATGGTGAGCAAGAAACTGTTCTCCTGAAGTTATGAAGGAAAGAAAGAAAGAAATGTTTTATTTAACGACGCACTCAACACATTTTATTTACAGTTATATGGTGTCAGACATATGGTTACGGACCACACAGATTTTGAGAGGAAACCCGCTGTCGCCACTTCATGGGCTACTCTTTCTGATTAACAGCAAGGGATCTTTTATTTGCCCTTCCCACAGGCAGGATAGCACAAACCATGGCCTTTGTTGAACCAGTTATGGATCACTGGTCAGTGCAAGTGGTTTACACCTACCCATTGAGCCTTGCGGAGCACTCACTCAGGGTTTGGAGTCTGTATCTGGATTAAAAATCCAATGCCTCGACTGGGATCCGGACTTAGTACCTACCAGCCTGTTGACCGATGGCCTAACCACGACGCCACCGAGGCCAGTAAACTTACGAAGGAGAGCAATTACTCTTGATGTACAAATGTAAGGTAATTTTTTTATTGCTTAGTTCAAGAGCCATAACTGTGAAAGAAAAAAAAATTGCCATAAAAGTCAAACTTGATCTATAAAAGTACATGATGATTCTGTACACAAAATTTCAGGTCAGTATCTTGAGGCACTGCTAAAATAAAAAAATCAGAAAAATTGTATATTGGATGGACAGACAGAAAGACAAACAGAAGGATAAGAGACAAAACCTATAGTACCCTCTGGTTGGAATGATAGGGGACTAATACATTAGTGATATTGGCATGTGACAAGGCAAGCAGTTTTCGCCCATGCGGACATAGTTTTGTGTGAGAACACACATTGAGAACAATTGCTGGCATCAGGGCTTCTAGAATTTTTATAAAAATCCACTAGCCATGGGATCAGTGATTTAAAAAATTTACTAGCCACAATTAAAAATTCACCAGCCCTACTTTACTTTAAGTTAATACAATTTTACTAAATAATAGTAATAATCAGATATGTCACCTAAAGGGGGAGATAGAGCTTAAAAACACCAACACTGGGGGTTGGGGTGGGGGCAGGGTATTCATATTTACAAAATCGACTTAACTGCAACATTTGACATCTTTTTTTTTCACTAACCATCTGGCATGGCAATAGTAGTTATTTACTCGCCAGACATTGAATATCACTAGCCATGGGAGTGGGGCTACCATAATCTAGAAGCCCTGCTGGCATCAAGCCATAACGACTAATTATGTATACATTACAGTATGTACTAAATCTTTAGATCTGTTCAGTCAGCCATGACAGAATTTACCCCAACCTGGAGCAGTTTGTCGGCCGACTCTTTTTCCCGTTCCAGCTCTAGGAGTCGTCGTTTGGTCTCCTCGAGCAGCATGTCCTGGTCGTGCCGGGCCTTCTCCATGTTCTCCCGCTGCAGGCGCTCCCACTCCAACAACTCATCCTGCTCCCTCTTCAGGCTCTCCATCTCCTCGCGCTTCTCAAACTCCTCCTTCAAGATCCGAGATTGGAGGTTCCTGGATACAACAATTTAGTAACAAGGTTAAGGCCAGCTTATGAGGAATTTATCCTAGTTTAGGCTGGTAAAAAAACAAATAGGCTGGGCTCACTCTGTACATGGGCAAATTAGAAAATTGCTAGTTGCTCTATTTAGAGGGGAGAGGGCTGGGGATGCATTGCTATTGAATTTTGTACTATAAAACAGAATCAAAATGAAATAGAATTAACATGTGGTCAAAACAGTATTAATTGATGTCTACCTAACAATCTCCTGGTCTCGTTTGGCCTGTCTCTCTGTCTCTAACACCAAGTTAAAAACTATTTGTACCTAACAATCTCCTCATCTCGTTTGGCCTGTCTCTCTGTCTCTAACACAAAGTTAAGTACTATTTGTACCTCACAATCTCCTCGTCTCGTTTGGCCTGTCTCTCTGTCTCTAACACAAAGTTAAGTACTATTTGTACCTCACAATCTCCTCGTCTCGTTTGGCCTGTCTCTCTGTCTCTAGTAGTTTCTCCATCTCGGTGTGGATCTCCTCCAGCTCTTTCAGTCTCTGACGCTCTGCCTCGCGCTCCTCGGCCTGCTGCTTGAGTCGCGCCTCCACCTCCACCCGCGCCTGAAAAACAAACACAAACTTCCCATACAATGTCTGAAATATATAAACAACTGGTCTTCAACCTCCACCCGCAACTGAAACACGAAGATAAACATCCATACAACGTCTGAAATACATAGGCAACTGGTTCTCAACCTCCGCACACGCCTGAAACACAAACATCCATACAACGTCTGAAATACACAGACAACCGGTCCTCTACCTATGCCCTCACCTGAAACATCAACATAAACATCCATACAACATCTGAAATACATAGACAACTGGTTCTGAACCTCCACCCACGCCTGAAACACAAACATCCATGCAACATCTCAAATACAGAGACAACATTTCCTCAAACATTTCTTTTATGGAATTTTAAAACAAATTCACTGACAAATATGATGAAAACACAGCATACAAAGTGCGTGCGGTTCTTGACCAGGCTTTAATTGTCCTTGAGGCAGCCATATACAAAAATATGTAGACTATATTCAGGCCCTAATCTAGAATTGAAAACGGAGAAGTGACTTCTCCCTTCTCATAAAAAAGGGGAGACATTTGATAAAAACATAGGCGAAGTGAACATATAGCGGTACATTTCTTAATGTTTTGGCAAGTTTTGCGTTCATTTGAAAAAATTTTAAACATAAAATACTACTACTTCCAGTAATAAAATTTAAACAAAACAAGTTTATGTTTCATTAAACATGTGATATTATTAAGTAGTTGATAATGTGTCATTATGTTAAAATGAAAGTAATAATTAGTATTTTCGGCATCACTGAAATGAATGTGTCTGAGAATTAACAACGCATGATTGGTCACAGTAAATGACGCGACATGTGTCAACGTACAGTCTGGCACCAAAGTAAAAACACGGACCAACAAGGTGTCAAGTGAACTATGACACTAGACAAGTCAAGGTATCGACATCTGTTGTGTGATTTTGTTTCTAAAATCAGATTAGGTCCAAAATAATAGTATTACAACGACTTCGACTTCTCACTACTTCATAGCTGCCAACATTTAAAAACGGGAAAGAGTAATCATTTTCGCGTGAATTGTGACCCGTCGTATAAACCCTTTTGCTGTGTAAAATATCCAGATATTTGTTTATGAATTGTTTTATCGCTGGCCTCAACGATGTCCTGGTGTTTCTTCGTTTTGATGTGCCTTTGGCAATCATTTTTCCCGCCATGGGCAACAGAAAAATCAACACGACAAAGTGCAAAATGCACTAGTATTACTAACAGAACTGGCCTTCAAAACAGGCCACTCATTGCTGTAGTCCTGTTTATACTTCTGTACTACTTTTGGCTTTTTCTGAGCTTTGCATAGTTCATATGGCTCTGATCGTTTGTGTTTTTTCGACATCTTTACAAAATGGTGTCGTTTCACAAGCTACATCTATTCCGAAGTGCGTTGCGCGTGCAAAAAAAAATTCTGTGCGCATTTGCGGCTAGTTGGGCGAGTCCAATTTATGTGATTCGTAGGGGTGGTAGGTTATTACAAAAAAACACCTAAAAAAACTGGAAAACGCAGATTTTCAGATTACGGGCGTAATGGCGTAATAAGAGATGGAAAATCGTAATGATTCCGCATAAATCGTAATGGTTGGCAGCCCTGCTACTTTGAATAACTCTGCAACTTGAGCTGACTTTTGGCAAAAAAAACTTTCATTTCGCCCGCTTGATTAGGGCTTGTATATTGTTAGGTTAGTGATTGATAGAAAGCAAATTACTGAAAACAGCAAACCATTGTTACCTGGTCTCGGCTATTATTTTATAACACTAAAGTTATTTGCAACTGAATTCATAATTTAGATAATAAAAGGTGTCATTTCCAATCTTCCTCCCATACAAGTACAATAAAAAGTACACTCAATTCTACATTTTGAAGTTTTCAATTCATCTGGGAAAACAACATGTCTATATTTTAAAAATCAAAATGCCAGTTATACATTAAATTTTAAAAACTCACAAAGGCTGTGCCATAATCAATAACGCAAGCAAATGTTACCACTTACCAACATAATTAAGACAAAGTTCTCTCCTCATTGACTATCTACAGTTTTACAAACAGAGTAGCAATAAAAAATATTATATACATGTAATACAAATACATAATATATTATAATACAATGTGTTAATGCCATTTTGTATAAATCTACATTATCGTATATCGCTGTGTATTAGCCGACTCCATGCATTAGCCGACCCCCTAGTTTCACCCTCCAAATCGGCTTTAAAATTATAGACCTTGTATATAAGCCAACCCCCCCTATATAAAACTAACCAAGTCGGATGTCTGTGTGGTCTACAAAATGACAAAGTACATCTGCTTTCAAACGTCATTTGTCACAGCAAACTTATCCGGAAGCAGTAGCCGATTTCTATTTATAGAAACGGTGTCCGGTTAATTTATTTCTCGTAAAATATAAGTACCAAGATAGTGAAATATACCTAAACATTCTTGATTGCAGCCACACGTTAAAAAAACAGTGACTGTTTGCATTGTTGATTGTGCTAATCGGTCTTTTCATTACTAGTCGGCTATACCCTACCATACCCAACCACCCGTGTCGATTAATCCCAAGCCGACAAACAAAACAAATGAAGCTGGAACAATTAACGTGTTCACCGGTTTAGTAAGCAGTTTTGTAATGACACGTGACCTGCGAAGTTTTCCGAAATTGTTTTGATCGGTCACCATTTATTGTAGCCCGAGTACTCTGACTGTAAGAGAGCTAGACGGACATTTGGACATAAACACGCTCTCATTACAGTCAGAGACCAACCTATGTCTTTTTGGGGCAATTCCTGACTACCAAACGGTAGGCAACGAGTCCCGCTCTAATACCACAACAATCCTATGTTTGACTTCAAATACCTTTACATCAATCATTTTCGAGTTAAGTGATAAAAAAGAATCCACATATTAATCACTAATACACATACTACAGAAAGAAACCCGACAGCACCCACATTCAGCTACGCTTCGTGACACTCCGTCGCAACAATTGCAAAGCTCGGCGATCTATTTCGAGACGTAGACCACGTGATCGCGCACTGGGCGATTCCGCCTTGTGCAGCAGTTACAGGGGCCATCTCATATCAAGCGAAGTTACAACATGGAAGAGTTGGCTAATGCCGTTTTGGATGAATTTGGATTTCATTACGTCATTAAACCAAAACAATTACACATTATTGATTCCATTTTGAATTTGAAGGATACATTTGGGGTGTTATCGACAGGATACGGCAAAAGTATGTGCTACGTACTGCCTCCTCTTATGAGACGACCCCTGTAACTGCTGCACAAGGCGGAATCGCCCAGTCTCGAAATAGATCGCCGAGCTTTGTAATTGTTGCGACGGAGTGTCACGAAGCGTAGCTGAATGTGGGTGCTGTCGGGTTTCTTTCTGTAGTATGTGTATTAGTGATTAATATGTGGATTTTTTTTTATCACTTAACTCGAAAATGATTGATGTAAAGGTATTTGACGTCAAACATAGGATTGTTGTGGTATTAGAGCGGGACTCGTTGCCTACCGTTTGGTAGTCAGGAATTGCCAAAAAAAGACATAGGTTGGTCTCTGACTGTAATGAGAGCGTGTTTATGTCCAAATGTCCGTCTAGCTCTCTTACAGTCAGAGTACTCGGGCTACATTTATTGTTGTTTAAACAGATAAATATTATTAAATAACTTTTAAAGACCAACATTTATTAAAGATGAACATATATATACAATTTTAATATCTTTTATTTGTAATAGCTTGTGTTAAAATGCAATAATTAAACCTTTATGAAAGCGGAAATGCAGAGCACAATAATGACAACAGATCGAGTCGAGCCGTGACGTCACTATTCTAACTTTACATTTCCAATAAAATGTTGACTCCTTAGATAAGCCGATCCCAGCCTTTGACTTGATAATTTTTGTATCAAAAAGTCGGCTAATACACAGCGATATACGGTAAGACAAAGTGCTTTCCTCATTGAATATCTACAGTTTAAAAAAAAGTGTAGCAATAAAAAATATTATACATGTATAATACAAATACATGATATATTATAATACAATGTGTTAGTGCCATTTTGTATAATTTACTGTAATATACAGGGTATATAATTAATTATTATTTAACAAGCAATTGCAGAAACAACTAAAAAATAAACTGCATGATAAATAATATACTGCAAAGCAACGGTTAAGCAGAGAGCTGTAGCAAAGACAGAGACAGCAAGGCAACAGGAGCATCAGCTAAAACTATTTAATAGTTAAATTAAAATTCAGTCTTCTCCCAATAGCAAAAACAAAAAAGCAGAAAGAAGCATTTTAAAATATCATGCATTGACAATATTTAATTGTATTTTTCAAATACCAACAAGACCTTGTTTAATCTTAAATAACTACGACATTAAAACAAATCTGACCTTTCTTTCTGCTTCTAATTCCTTAAGTTGTTTTTCTAACAGCTCTTGATCTTGTAAATGTCTCTGAAGGACAAAAATTGAGTTTTAAAATTTATTTATTTCCAGAACAGAATATTAGTGAAGCAATGACTTATAGAAACTGTTGTTCATAGTAATGTTGTTAAAGGTCCAAAGGGAGATAATTCAAAGAGTTTGCATTATTAATAATAATCCAAAGCTTTTTAAGTTTACTTTACTTTCTTCTTAAATATTGGTATTTAAATTGAATATATACAGCTCTACGAAGGGGTATAAAAAGGGGTATTTATCAAAAATATATATAATTACATTTAAAAAATAAAGGGGGGAGAAGAGAATTAAATACAAAGGATCTGTATGTTACTTTTACATGACTAATTTCATTTCTTTCTATTTTTTAATGATAATTCATTATCCATCCATTGACCTACTTATTCCATACAGCGACTTACCAAGTTTGTAACAAAATACCATTCACTCATCCATGTTCCATCCTGTGTTATTTAAACTAAACGACTTCATCCCGGTTCTAACTTCTAAGTTATCTCCCTTATCACATTGGACTTCTCCACTTTCACTAGGGGCAGTTCAACAATTACGTATAAATTTGTCATCATTTTAAACCCCGACCTCCAACTTGTAAGAAAACAACTACTCATCTAAAATTACATGTACGTAACATTCTAGTTAATATTCACTCACCCCTTTCATTATCAGCATGATATAATTTGATCAACATGGCTTTTTTTGTTTTGTTTTAAAGCCTTAAACTGGATAGCAACATCTACACCACTGTACAGTTTAAAACTATAAAGTGTAAAATAATTTTAAAAGGATTTAAATCTCACTAATTTGGTACAACAGGTTTTGTGCAGTGAGGTTTTTTCAGGCAGTATTATTATGAACAGCTGCTCAAGTGTTGTGGACATTAAGAAATGGATTTTCAAGTTATTTTAGGTTTTGAGATGAAAATGTTTTGAGGTTAGACCAATCCAAAACACATTTAAGTCAACTGGGACAGTAGATGATTCTTAATGAATATGATAATAACTTACGTTTCAAATAGTCTGAATCAACTTTTCCGAAATAAGTTTTTAGCACAAAGATACAAGGCTCATCCTCAAATGGCTACAACATATAAATATTTGGTTCAATATCTGGCTGATATATATATATATTTTTAATTAGACACTTTTAACTACTTCACAAGGAATTATTTTACATGTCTAACTCAGAATTCTCTCCAGACAATCGTGAGATAATATTCATATTTTGTGACTCTGAGATAACACAGGATGAGACATGAACAAGATGATATTTTAAGACAAAACTTTGGCAATGCACTGTAGCTTTAACCCTGTATGATTTACCAGCTGCTCTTGTTCTAACTGTCTCTGCTGATTTGCCAACCTCTCTTCCTCCTGTTGCCGTTTCCGAGCCTCGACCTGTGAGACCCTCCGCCTTACCTCTCGTTCCTTCTTACGCTCATGCCACGCCCTACGCTGGAAACTTTCCTGGGAGTTGGCAAAACTTATAGCCTTCTGCAGAGCTGAAATGAGGAAAGATCCAACATGAGGTGAACTATGGTTTATGAAGTTTTATTTCTTACTGAATACAGAATGATATGCAATATGACAGATACCAAATTTAACTTTCATGAATAAATAAGGAAAAGAAGATTTGTTTAATGGAACCTCAAAAGTTATTTAAAATTACAGATATTTAAAGTCTGACAAAGTTATTTCAATACTTGAGGGAGGGAGGGAATTAGGGAGAGGGAGAAAGAGAGAGTAAATGAATAAATGAATGAATGAATGTTTAAAGACACCCCAGCACGAAAAATACATCGGCTATTGGGTGTCAAACTATGGTAATGCAAACAAATAAGGTGATGATCAACATCAATATAAAAATTCAAGATTTAAAGAAAAACAGTGTTAAGAACTGTGCAAAAATACAAATATCACAGATAGATACTGACTTTTACTCAAAATTTCAATTTGTGCTGTATTGGCCATTCTCAAAGAGAATGTTACACCCCTGCGAGAGAGAGAGAGAGAGAGAGAGAGAGAGAGAGAGAGAGAGAGAGAGAGAGAGAGAGAGAGAGAGAGAGAGAGAGAGAGAGAGAGAGAGAAAAGGCAGGTAGGGAAGAAGGGAGGGATGGGAGTGAAAGGAGGGGAGGAGAGAGGGTAAGAGGGACAGAGGAGTACTAATTAAGTTGGGAGACCCCCAACTCGCGAGTGCATCAATGTCAATCAGTCCTATCAACCACTGCACCTCAAGTAGCTAACACTAGAACTACATCTCACCCCTTGATAAACAAAATTAGGCACACTAACATACTTTTCTCACAAACAAAAAAATATACCAGTAGTGTGATAATTTTACAGAATCTAAAACAAATATAGGTATGCTAGATGGCTAGATTTTCAGTAATACAACATGTACTAAAACAATATGTTGAATCACAACTGAATCAATTTTAGGAGTGTGTTTAGCATCTCTATCACAAATTCAATAACAGTGAAATACATTGAAATTGCAAAAATTAATTGCATGTGTAGCTAAATTGCTTTTAAAAGCATTATTTTTATTTTTAAAAATCAATTAGTTTTATTAGCAGTAAAACTTTTCAGTGACATATATTGTTGTTGACTGTTTTGATAGAACCGAAACCTCAGCAATATCAATTTCCAAGCACACCCAAACACAGCATAATTATTGACTACAAGTTATTGCCTGGCATTATTGTTGTCGTGTACATTACATACATGTATGCTTGATAAGTAACCTACATTTATGGATATTGATCAAAAACATAATTTTAAAAAAGACTGGAAAACGCCATTCACCTAGAAGCCATTCATTTCTAGATCTTAGATCAGGGGCAGACAACTCATACTGTCTGTTGGGTGTTTTCAGAACAAATCGGTGCAGCTTGGAACCTGCTTTATCTGGGATAGGCTGGATGCAAAACAAGAACAAAGAGACATTCAAAACATGCAAGTGCAGTGTTAGAAACAAAGAACACTCAAAAAGAAAACTTAAAGATTAATTTTATAATTTAAAAACCCTTAAAACTAGACAAAAAATGTTTTGCCAAGTTGCAGTCAAATATCAGAAGATGACATTATGTATGTTTTCATTTCCAATAAAGGCTATGTTGATTTTATTAAAAATTATTGAAAATCCTGCACTAAAATTGCTTGGCAAACCATTTTTTTCCCTAGTTTTAACTTCACTTTCTTATAAAGTTAACCTTTCATTTTACAAAGCTCTAACAGCCAAAAATATTTAACACCGATTAATCACAAGTTGTGACACATGACGAATATAAAATCAGCAGTTTAGTTATGAGTAAAAATGCGACATTATTTTGAAAACTTGATTAACATGACAAACACCCCTTCCCTTCTTAATAAGACTGTATAATGCATCCTATGATTCCCCCTCACATCATCTAGAGTATCAGGTAATTAATTCAGATTACAGCAGTTGTGATTTAAGGATTGCCTAATGATGTTAAACGATTAAAAAATCAACCAAATATGTAAATTTTACAACAAACGTGCAAATGAAAACAGAGTAAAGAAAGGTTTCAAGGTATTATATTATATAGATGACAGAATTAATCTCATCAATTGTTTAGTATTAGGTCAACCCATTTCAGACAGTAGAGTAATGATAGTATGGTATATACTTTTGACATCATAAATGGATGTGTATTGTTTCAGAATTTGTTGCTTTGTAAACACAGTGATACATAACACTGATTTACATACATAAAACAAAACAAAAAAAACCTAATTCAGTTGTCATCATGGAAAGGAACCGGCCTCGGTGGCGTAGTGGTTAGGCCATCGGTCTACAGGCTGATAGGTACTGGGTTCGGATCCCAGTCGAGGCATGGGATTTTTAATCCAGATACCGACTCCAAACCCTGAGTGAGTGCTCCGCAAGGCTCAATGGGTAGGTGTAAACCACTTGCACCGACCAGTGATCCATAATTGGTTCAACAAAGGCCATGGTTTGTGCTATCCTGCCTGTGGGAAACACAAATAAAAGATCCCTTGCTGCTAATCGGAAGAGTAGTCCATGTAGTGGCGACAGCGGGTATCCTCTCAAAATTTGTGTGGTCCTTAACCATATGTCTGATGCCATATAACCGTAAATAAAATGTGTCAAGTGCGTCGTTAAATAAAACGTTTCTTTTTTTTCTTTCATGGAAACAAATATTTAGAGACACCTCTGCACATTTTGAACTGCGGCTATTGGATGTCTAATATATGATTATTTCATAATGGTATACTATGGCTATTTTAGAAATTTGGTCAAGAGAAGGGAAAAAAAACCCTTCTGCTGCCAAAATACAAATACAGCAAGGGATATTTTATATGCAATTTCTTGCAGGACAGTACATACTATGGCCTTTGATGTATCAGTCATGGGTCACTAGCTGAGTAATCGATTGTACAACTCCCAGTTATCATCATGTGCTAGTGTTCAATACAAATACATAACCACACACCAGTTGTTTTGCCATGTTATTTGTTTAGTAAGCAAGATTACCATACTACGAGACCACATATCAGTCAAGTGGTATAAATCTTACACACTATAAACAAGTGCAATAAATAACATTGCAAAACAACTGGTATGTGGTTCTGCAGTTATTACATACTACCTTTCTATAGTATGGTTAACAAAAGTTTAATTAAATAACACAACTTACTTCGTATGAAAAGTTGGTTGAATTTTATGGAATTTACAAGACACTGAGCATCCCGGCTAGTGACATGACATCATTCCCGGCTAGGCACATGACGTCATTCCCGGCTAGGCACATGACGTCATTCCCGGCTAGGGACATGACGTCATTCCCGGCTAGGAACATGACGTCATTCCCGGCTAGGAACATGACGTCATTTGGGTGAACAGGTACTACGTATGTGAGATTTTGTATCACATACATATGTTCAATAAAATAAAAAATGTATTGCTCCATCAGAGTTGTCTTTATTACTATAGTAAGATTAAAGGGGTATGTAATAATAAAAAAACAATAAAAAACCGACATACAAGTGAATTAACTGCCAGCCTACATGTGGGCGCTGTAGTACCTGTGTTTTACAGTTATGACAAATCCTAATGGTTCCCCGCAGATCTTGCATGTGTTTCTCTCGGTCTGGGTAATATTTCAGTTCATTCGATGTCAGCACGAACCATCGCTCCTTCCACTTGGTCACAGAGTTACCATACTTCTCCAGTGGACCCTGTGAAATAAACATTTATTTATTTACAATATAAACAGCCTGCAGTAAAAATTCAATATACATTAATTATACACACACACACACATACACACACACACAAATGAATGTGTTAATCAAATGAGGGTGTTTGCCATGTAACATGCTGAATACAGGTTAATTAAGGCAATATGCACTCTGCGTGTTTTACTGTTATTGGTATAGGTCTGTTAAATACTTCCTGCTGCTTATTTTTAAAATTAAAAAAGTTCCATCATTATTATACAACTGCACGACTTTCCCAACTACAGTATGCAGGAGACTAGAGAATTAAAGTATCGAGTAATAAAAAAAGATTAATTACATTTTTGGCAAATTTATTGTGACATAAATTTGACAAATTCTACTTCAGTTTCTGTTTAGCTACTTAAGAAGCCAAACACATACTGCTTTGAGGATTGCATGGACACAACTAACAGACAACATAGTTGCTACAATAACAGTTTAGTTGGATTTATCAACATGAACATACAGAAATTGCATGTATGACTATTAGTATTACCTGCAAATACCAAAAACATGCATGTAAAATTTAAAAACAAATTTTAAGCAACCTTTTCTATTTCACAGATCTATACAGAGTCAAACCATGTAAAGGAGTTTGAAATTGTGGTCCGTTACATACAGTTTAAGTTTCACTAGACCTACATGTACATCTATTATAACTAAGAAAATAGATGACTTATAAATCAGTCTTGAAACATGCAGGGACAGAATTCCACTTAAGTGAAGTGGCAACTGGAGAGACTCTGACTTTAAATGGACATGTTGCTATAAAGATTTTTGTTTGTGCGTGTAAATGTTTGCCATCATGTTTTAACAATGTCAACACATGTATTTTACAGTTTGCCGCTCCTACGGAGATGCTGCCTGCCCGCTGTCGCCACCTGGTGGACACGTGTGTTCACGTCTTACCAGAATGATCTAGAAGTGTGACTTCCTGTTGACAAGCACAACCTGGAAGTTTCCTTCCCAGCACAGCACAACACATGTCTGTAACCAGATGTCACGCATTCGGCTAATCCCACTAAATCCTGATCCGTATTCCGGGCAAATATATGTGGTTTTGCTAAATATGTGTACAGTGTATAGTGTACATGTGAGAAGACAAAAATAGTTTAAAGAATGAATGAAATTATTACTGTTATAAGATAAGACATACATGTGTATCTCTCTCTCTGTCTCTCACTGTCTGTCTGTCTGTATCAGCCTCTCTCCCCCATCTGTCTCTCTCTCCCCCTCTGTCTGTCTCTCTCCCTCTCTGTCTGTCTCTCTCCCCATGTCTGTCTGTCTCTATCTATCACCCTCTCATCCTGTTTGTCTGTCTCTCTCCCCTGTCTCTCTCCCCTGTCTGTCTCTCCCGGTCTGTCCATCTCTCTCCCCCCTGTCTGTCCGTCTCCCTGTATGTCTGTCTCTCCCTGTTTGTCTCTCTCCCCATCTGTCTTTCTGTGTCTCTCCCCCTGTCTGTCTCTCTCTCCTCATGTCTGTCTGTCTCTCTCTTTCTCTCTCCCCCTGTCTATCTGTCTCTCCCCCGTCTATCTGTCTCTCCCCTGTCTGTCTTTCCGTCTCCCTCCCCGTGTCTGCCTATCTCTCTCCCCATCTATCCCTCTCTCCCCCTGTCTGTCTGTCTTTCCCCCATCTGTCTGTCTTTCCCCCATCTGTCTGTCTCTTTCCCTGTCCATCTGTCTCTCTCCCCTGTATGTCTGTCTCTCTCCTGTCTCTCTCTATCTCTCCCTGTCTGTCTCTCTCTCTTCCCTGTGTCTCTCCTCCTGTCTGTCTCTTTCTTTCCACGTCTGTCTGTCTCTCCCCGTCTGTTTCTCCCCTGTCTCTCTCCACCTGTCCCCCTGTCTGTCTGTCTCCCCCTGTTTGTCTGTATCTCTCCCCGTCTGTCTGTCTCTCTCTTCCCCGTCTGTCTTTCTCCCTGTCTGTGTGTGTGTATCTCTCTCTCTCCCCCTGTCTCTCTGTCTGTCTCTCTCTAACCTCTCTCCGTCCATTCCTTTCTGTCCCCATCCCTCCCTACTTTTCTCTTTGTCACTCTATCCATGTGGCTAATCAAACCCAAAACCAATTCATCCATCTATTCATCTATCTTTCTCTCTCTCTCTCTCTCTCTCTCTCTCTCTCTCTCTCTCTCTCATATCAACATTTTAGTGTGATCTAAAGCATAACCCAGAAAACATGCCACTGCCACATGTTTTCAATTATTCTGCATGGCAGTGTGACATTTTCAGAGTAAAAATTAATGTTATTAATGCATACTCCATCATCACTCACTTGAATTTATGCTGTACATATTGCACTATCCTTGAAGTGATTAATAATATAAATTACGAAATGCCATTCAACCGCACTAATATAAAGATTACATGTATATACTGGCGTGAGGACATAACACTATTTCGTTTTAAATAACTTAGATGTATGTGCTTACATATATGTATATGGTAAAATGGTTAGTTATTAGAGGTTAGTGGCAGAGAAGTTGGTGTAGTGGCTCTAGAACTCCACATTGAGCCATTAAAGCATATTACGGTATGTGTGGGAGCCTGTAGCAGGAAGCACACTCAGTATCATTATCATCAACCAGCCTGATGGCTTAACCATTATACCACTGAGGCTAATAATAATCAATAATCAATTTACATCAAAATAGCACGTGCTGTTGCGCTGTCAATACAATTTATTAATAAACCTGGCTACGGATTTTCAAAGTTATCTTAGCTCTACAAAATTGTAAAACTATTATGGGCTAATGACATCACTACAGCACGTGCCATTATGATGTCATAGCTTACATTTGGTTAAATTATGATTTGTTAGCGCTAATATACTTCAAAAATATGGGCCCTGGTTATCAATTTGAAATTACATTAAATGTAATTTTTTGCACATCCGTTATTTTTGATAACACATACTTGTTAACACATATATGGGCGATAACATTTTTACAGACATACGACTGGTTGCACCTAGATAATAATCAGGTCACCAATGCCATATTATCCAATGAAAAAAGC